>NW_027640235.1:0-40000 GCF_949606895.1 Notothenia rossii | reverse complement strand
TTTGTAACAGCATTTTCCTGCGATCACAGCTGTTCGCAGCTACGAGGCTGGGACCGCTTCCATTCGCTTCGTCTTGATCTGTAGATGTTATTTAATGTCTCATTTGTTCATTTTGATGGAGAAAAAGTTGTACATTTAGTAAATTCAGAGTGTCTAAGATGCACAAGTAGGCATGTTTGAGTACTCAGGTCCAGTGGCTCACTGCGTTAATGCTCGCCCCTGGATGCGGTTGGTCGCGTGTTCGAATCCATGCTGTGGCATACTTTTTTTCATTTTCACCCTTTTTCTATGGATCTCCAAAAAGTGATCTTTTACATTTTCTGAGTCTGGAGGAATTCAAGGGGAGTTTTCAGGGGAGTGCGTTCTCTCTGCCATCTCCTCCCTGTGTGTGTGTTGCTGCATGCAGCAGCTGCGTGTGTGTGTAAACTGCCCCTCCCCCTCGCAAGCAGGCGGGGGAGAGAGAGAGATGTTTCGTCTCGATTTACACATGCTATGACTCCGGGGGTACCTCCATTCGCTTCGTCTTGATCTGTTGATGTTATTTCATGTCTCGTTCGTCCATTGTGTCGGTGGGAAAGCCAGGGAAATGTCCCGGAGATATACTGAGAAATCTTTGTAACAGCATTTTCCTGCGATCACAGCTGTTCACAGCTACGAGGCTGGGACCGCTTCCATTCGCTTCGTCTTGATCTGTAGATGTTATTTAATGTCTCATTTGTTCATTTTGATGGATAACAAGTTGTACATTTAGTGAATTCAGAGTTTCTAAGATGCAAAAGTAGGCATGTTTGAGTACTCAGGTCCAGTGGCTCACTGCGTTAATGCTCGCCCCTGGATGCGGTTGGTCGCGTGTTCGAATCCATGCTGTGGCATACTTTTTTTCATTTTCACCCTTTTTCTATGGATCTCCAAAAAGTCAACTTTGACTTTTTCTGAGTCTGGAGGAATTCAAGGGGAGTTTTCAAGGGACTCTAGCCGCCTAATGAGGCACTATTTTCGAATACTTTTTTCCATTTTCACCCTTTTTCTATGGATCTCCAAAAAGTGAACTTTTACATTTTCTGAGTCTGGAGGAATTCATGGGGAGTTTTCAGGGGAGTGCATTCTCTCTGCCATCTCCTCCCTGTGTGTGCGTTGCTGCATGCAGCAGCTGCGTGTGTGTGTGTAAACTGCCCCTCCCCTTCGCAAGCAGGCGGGGGAGAGAGAGATGTTTCGTCTCGATTTACACATGCTATGACTCCGGGGTTACTTCCATTCGCTTCGTCTTGATCTGTTGATGTTATTTCATGTCTCGTGTGTCCATTGTGACGGTGGGAAAGCCAGGGAAATGTCCCGGAGATATACTGAGAAATCTTTGTTACAGCATTTCCCTGCGATCACAGCTGTTCACAGCTACGAGGCTGGGAACGCTTCCATTCGCTTCGTCTTGATCTGGAGATGTTATTTCATGTCTCATTTGTTCATTTTGATGGAGAAAAGGTTGTACATTTAGTGAATTCAGAGTGTCTAAGATGCAAAAGTAGGCATGTTTGAGTACTCATGTCCAGTGGCTCACTGCGTTAACGCTCGCCCCTGGATGCGGTTGGTCGCGTGTTCGAATCCATGCTGTGGCATACTTTTTTTCATTTTCACCCTTTTTCTATGGATCTCCAAAAAGTCAACTTTGACTTTTTCTGAGTCTGGAGGAATTCAAGGGGAGTTTTCAAGGGACTCTACCCGCCTTATGAGGCACTATTTTCGAATACTTTTTTCCATTTTCACCCTTTTTCTATGGATCTCCAAAAAGTGAACTTTTACATTTTCTGAGTCTGGAGGAATTCAAGGGGAGTTTTCAGGGGAGTGCATTCTCTCTGCCATCTCCTCCCTCTGTGTGCGTTGCTGCATGCAACAGCTGCGTGTGTGTGTGTAAACTGCCCCTCCCCTTCGCAAGCAGGCGGGGGAGAGAGAGATGTTTCGTCTCGATTTACACATGCTATGACTCCGGGGGTACTTCCATTCGCTTCGTCTTGATCTGTTGATGTTATTTCATGTCTCGTTTGTCCATTGTGAATGTGGCAAAGCCAGGGAAATGTCCCGGAGATATACTGAGAAATCTTTGTAACAGCATTTTCCTGCGATCACAGCTGTTCACAGCTACGAGGCTGGGACCGCTTCCATTCGCTTCGTCTTGATCTGTAGATGTTATTTCATGTCTCATTTGTTCATTTTGATGGAGAAAAAGTTGTACATTTAGTGAATTCAGAGTGTCTAAGATGCAAAAGTAGGCATGTTTGAGTACTCATGTCCAGTGGCTCACTGTGTTAACGCTCGCCCCTGGATGCGGTTGGTCGCGTGTTCGAGTCCATGCTGTGGCATTCTTTTTTTCATTTTCACCCTTTTTCTATGGATCTCCAAAAAGTGATCTTTTACATTTTCTGAGTCTGGAGGAATTCAAGGGGAGTTTTCAGGGGAGTGCGTTCTCTCTGCCATCTCCTCCCTATGTGTGTGTTGCTGCATGCAGCAGCTGCGTGTGTGTGTAAACTGCCCCTCCCCCTCGCAAGCAGGCGGGGGAGAGAGAGATGTTTCGTCTCGATTTACACATGCTATGACTCCGGGGGTACCTCCATTCGCTTCGTCTTGATCTGTTGATGTTATTTCATGTCTCGTTTGTCCATTGTGACGGGGGGAAAGCCAGGGAAATGTCCCGGAGATATACTGAGAAATCTTTGTAACAGCATTTTCCTGCGATCACAGCTGTTCACAGCTACGAGGCTGGGACCGCTTCCATTCGCTTCGTCTTGATCTGTAGATGTCATTTAATGTCTCATTTGTTCATTTTGATGGATAAAAAGTTGTACATTTAGTGAATTCAGAGTTTCTAAGATGCAAAAGTAGGCATGTTTGAGTACTCAGGTCCAGTGGCTCACTGCGTTAATGCTCGCCCCTGGATGCGGTTGGTCGCGTGTTCGAATCCATGCTGTGGCATACTTTTTTTCATTTTCATCCTTTTTCTATGGATCTCCAAAAAGTCAACTTTGACTTTTTCTGAGTCTGGAGGAATTCAAGGGGAGTTTTCAAGGGACTCTACCCGCCTTATGAGGCACTATTTTCGAATACTTTTTTCCATTTTCACCCTTTTTCTATGGATCTCCAAAAAGTGAACTTTTACATTTTCTGAGTCTGGAGGAATTCAAGGGGAGTTTTCAGGGGAGTGCGTTCTCTCTGCCATCTCCTCCCTGTGTGTGTGTTGCTGCATGCAGCAGCTGCGTGTGTGTGTGTAAACTGCCCCTCCCCTTCGCAAGCAGGCGGGGGAGAGAGAGATGTTTCGTCTCGATTTACACATGCTATGACTCCGGGGGTACCTCCATTCGCTTCGTCTTGATCTGTAGATGTTATTTCATGTCTCATTTGTTCATTTTGATGGAGAAAAAGTTGTACATTTAGTGAATTCAGAGTTTCTAAGATGCAAAAGTAGGCATGTTTGAGTACTCAGGTCCAGTGGCTCACTGCGTTAACGCTCGCCCCTGGATGCGGTTGGTCGCGTGTTCGAATCCATGCTGTAGCATACTTTTTTTCATTTTCGCCCTTTTTCTATGGATCTCCAAAAAGTCAACTTTGACTTTTTCTGAGTCTGGAGGAATTCAAGGGGAGTTTTCAAGGGACTCTACCCGCCTTATGAGGCACTATTTTCGAATACTTTTTTCCATTTTCACCCTTTTTCTATGGATCTCCAAAAAGTGAACTTTTACATTTTCTGAGTCTGGAGGAATTCAAGGGGAGTTTTCAGGGGAGTGCATTCTCTCTGCCATCTCCTCCCTCTGTGTGCGTTGCTGCATGCAGCAGCTGCGTGTGTGTGTGTAAACTGCCCCTCCCCTTCGCAAGCAGGCGGGGGAGAGAGAGATGTTTCGTCTCGATTTACACATGCTATGACTCCGGGGGTACCTCCATTCGCTTCGTCTTGATCTGTTGATGTTATTTCATGTCTCGTTTGTCCATTGTGACGGTGGGAAAGCCAGGGAAATGTCCCGGAGATATACTGAGAAATCTTTGTAACAGCATTTTCCTGCGATCACAGCTGTTCGCAGCTACGAGGCTGGGACCGCTTCCATTCGCTTCGTCTTGATCTGTAGATGTTATTTAATGTCTCATTTGTTCATTTTGATGGAGAAAAGGTTGTACATTTAGTGAATTCAGAGTTTCTAAGATGCAAAAGTAGGCATGTTTGAGTACTCAGGTCCAGTGGCTCACTGCGTTAACGCTCGCCCCTGGATGCGGTTGGTCGCGTGTTCGAATCCATGCTGTAGCATACTTTTTTTCATTTTCACCCTTTTTCTATGGATCTCCAAAAAGTCAACTTTGACTTTTTCTGAGTCTGGAGGAATTCAAGGGGAGTTTTCAAGGGACTCTACCCGCCTTATGAGGCACTATTTTCGAATACTTTTTTCCATTTTCACCCTTTTTCTATGGATCTCCAAAAAGTGATCTTTTACATTTTCTGAGTCTGGAGGAATTCAAGGGGAGTTTTCAGGGGAGTGCGTTCTCTCAGCCATCTCCTCCCTATGTGTGTGTTGCTGCATGCAGCAGCTGCGTGTGTGTGTAAACTGCCCCTCCCCCTCGCAAGCAGGCGGGGGAGAGAGAGATGTTTCGTCTCGATTTACACATGCTATGACTCCGGGGGTACCTCCATTCGCTTCGTCTTGATCTGTTGATGTTATTTCATGTCTCGTTTGTCCATTGTGACGGGGGGAAAGCCAGGGAAATGTCCCGGAGATATACTGAGAAATCTTTGTAACAGCATTTTCCTGCGATCACAGCTGTTCACAGTTACGAGGCTGGGACCGCTTCCATTCGCTTCGTCTTGATCTGTAGATGTTATTTAATGTCTCATTTGTTCATTTTGATGGAGAAAAGGTTGTACATTTAGTAAATTCAGAGTGTCTAAGATGCACAAGTAGTCATGTTTGAGTACTCAGGTCCAGTGGCTCACTGGGTTAACGCTCGCCCCTGGATGCGGTTGGTCGAGTGTTCGAATCCATGCTGTGGCATTCTTTTTTTAATTTTCACCCTTTTTCTATGGATCTCCAAAAAGTGATCTTTTACATTTTCTGAGTCTGGAGGAATTCAAGGGGAGTTTTCAGGGGAGTGCGTTCTCTCTGCCATCTCCTCCCTGTGTGTGTGTTGCTGCATGCAGCAGCTGCGTGAGTGTGTAAACTGCCCCTCCCCCTCGCAAGCAGGCGGGGGAGAGAGAGATGTTTCGTCTCGATTTACACATGCTATGACTCCGGGGGTACCTCCATTCGCTTCGTCTTGATCTGTTGATGTTATTTCATGTCTCGTTTGTCCAATGTGACGGTGGGAAAGCCAGGGAAATGTCCCGGAGATATACTGAGAAATCTTTGTAACAGCATTTTCCTGCGATCACAGCTGTTCACAGTTACGAGGCTGGGACCGCTTCCATTCGCTTCGTCTTGATCTGTAGATGTTATTTAATGTCTCATTTGTTCATTTTGATGGAGAAAAAGTTGTGAATTTAGTGAATTCAGAGTTTCTAAGATGCAAAAGTAGGCATGTTTGAGTACTCAGGTCCAGTGGCTCACTGCGTTAATGCTCGCCCCTGGATGCGGTTGGTCGCGTGTTCGAATCCATGCTGTGGCATACTTTTTTTCATTTTCACCCTTTTTCTATGGATCTCCAAAAAGTCAACTTTGACTTTTTCTGAGTCTGGAGGAATTCAAGGGGAGTTTTCAAGGGACTCTAGCCGCCTTATGAGGCACTATTTTCGAATACTTTTTTCCATTTTCACCCTTTTTCTATGGATCTCCAAAAAGTGAACTTTTACATTTTCTGAGTCTGGAGGAATTCGTGGGGAGTTTTCAGGGAAGTGCATTCTCTCTGCCATCTCCTCCCTGTGTGTGCGTTGCTGCATGCAGCAGCTGCGTGTGTGTGTGTAAACTGCCCCTCCCCTTCGCAAGCAGGCGGGGGAGAGAGAGATGTTTCGTCTCAATTTACACATGCTATGACTCCGGGGTTACTTCCATTCGCTTCGTCTTGATCTGTTGATGTTATTTCATGTCTCGTTTGTCCATTGTGACGGTGGGAAAGCCAGGGAAATGTCCCGGAGATATACTGAGAAATCTTTGTAACAGCATTTTCCTGCGATCACAGCTGTTCACAGCTACGAGGCTGGGACCGCTTCCATTCGCTTCGTCTTGATCTGTAGATGTTATTTAATGTCTCATTTGTTCATTTTGATGGATAAAAAGTTGTACATTTAGTGAATTCAGAGTTTCTAAGATGCAAAAGTAGGCATGTTTGAGTACTCAGGTCCAGTGGCTCACTGCGTTAATGCTCGCCCCTGGATGCGGTTGGTCGCGTGTTCGAATCCATGCTGTGGCATACTTTTTTTCATTTTCACCCTTTTTCTATGGATCTCCAAAAAGTCAACTTTGACTTTTTCTGAGTCTGGAGGAATTCAAGGGGAGTTTTCAAGGGACTCTACCCGCCTTATGAGGCACTATTTTCGAATACTTTTTTCCATTTTCACCCTTTTTCTATGGATCTCCAAAAAGTGAACTTTTACATTTTCTGAGTCTGGAGGAATTCAAGGGGAGTTTTCAGGGGAGTGCATTCTCTCTGCCATCTCCTCCCTGTGTGTGCGTTGCTGCATGCAGTGCCTGCGTGTGTGTGTGTGTAAACTGCCCCTCCCCTTCGCAAGCAGGCAGGGGAGATAGAGATGTTTCGTCTCGATTTACACATGCTATGACTCCGGGGGTACTTCCATTCGCTTCGTCTTGATCTGTTGATGTTATTTCATGTCTCGTTTGTCCATTGTGACGGTGGCAAAGCCAGGGAAATGTCCCGGAGATATACTGAGAAATCTTTGTAACAGCATTTTCCTGCGATCACAGCTGTTCGCAGCTACGAGGCTGGGACCGCTTCCATTCGCTTCGTCTTGATCTGTAGATGTTATTTAATGTCTCATTTGTTCATTTTGATGGAGAAAAAGTTGTACATTTAGTAAATTCAGAGTGTCTAAGATGCACAAGTAGGCATGTTTGAGTACTCAGGTCCAGTGGCTCACTGGGTTAACGCTCGCCCCTGGATGCGGTTGGTCGAGTGTTCGAATCCATGCTGTGGCATTCTTTTTTTAATTTTCACCCTTTTTCTATGGATCTCCAAAAAGTGATCTTTTACATTTTCTGAGTCTGGAGGAATTCAAGGGGAGTTTTCAGGGGAGTGCGTTCTCTCTGCCATCTCCTCCCTGTGTGTGTGTTGCTGCATGCAGCAGCTGCGTGAGTGTGTAAACTGCCCCTCCCCCTCGCAAGCAGGCGGGGGAGAGAGAGATGTTTCGTCTCGATTTACACATGCTATGACTCCGGGGGTACCTCCATTCGCTTCGTCTTGATCTGTTGATGTTATTTCATGTCTCGTTTGTCCAATGTGACGGTGGGAAAGCCAGGGAAATGTCCCGGAGATATACTGAGAAATCTTTGTAACAGCATTTTCCTGCGATCACAGCTGTTCACAGTTACGAGGCTGGGACCGCTTCCATTCGCTTCGTCTTGATCTGTAGATGTTATTTAATGTCTCATTTGTTCATTTTGATGGAGAAAAAGTTGTGAATTTAGTGAATTCAGAGTTTCTAAGATGCAAAAGTAGGCATGTTTGAGTACTCAGGTCCAGTGGCTCACTGCGTTAATGCTCGCCCCTGGATGCGGTTGGTCGCGTGTTCGAATCCATGCTGTGGCATACTTTTTTTCATTTTCACCCTTTTTCTATGGATCTCCAAAAAGTCAACTTTGACTTTTTCTGAGTCTGGAGGAATTCAAGAGGAGTTTTCAAGGGACTCTAGCCGCCTTATGAGGCACTATTTTTGAATACTTTTTTCCATTTTCACCCTTTTTCTATGGATCTCCAAAAAGTGAACTTTTACATTTTCTGAGTCTGGAGGAATTCGTGGGGAGTTTTCAGGGAAGTGCATTCTCTCTGCCATCTCCTCCCTGTGTGTGCGTTGCTGCATGCAGCAGCTGCGTGTGTGTGTGTAAACTGCCCCTCCCCTTCGCAAGCAGGCGGGGGAGAGAGAGATGTTTCGTCTCGATTTACACATGCTATGACTCCGGGGTTACTTCCATTCGCTTCGTCTTGATCTGTTGATGTTATTTCATGTCTCGTTTGTCCATTGTGACGGTGGGAAAGCCAGGGAAATGTCCCGGAGATATACTGAGAAATCTTTGTAACAGCATTTTCCTGCGATCACAGCTGTTCACAGCTACGAGGCTGGGACCGCTTCCATTCGCTTCGTCTTGATCTGTTGATGTTATTTCATGTCTCGTTTGTCCATTGTGACGGTGGGAAAGCCAGGGAAATGTCCCGGAGATATACTGAGAAATCTTTGTAACAGCATTTTCCTGCGATCACAGCTGTTCACAGCTACGAGGCTGGGACCGCTTCCATTCGCTTCGTCTTGATCTGGAGATGTTATTTCATGTCTCATTTGTTCATTTTGATGGAGAAAAGGTTGTACATTTAGTGAATTCAGAGTGTCTAAGATGCACAAGTAGGCATGTTTGAGTACTCAGGTCCAGTGGCTCACTGCGTTAACGCTCGCCCCTGGATGCGGTTGGTCGCGTGTTCGAATCCATGCTGTGGCATACTTTTTTTCATTTTCACCCTTTTTCTATGGATCTCCAAAAAGTCAACTTTGACTTTTTCTGAGTCTGGAGGAATTCAAGGGGAGTTTTCAAGGGACTCTACCCGCCTTATGAGGCACTATTTTCGAATACTTTTTTCCATTTTCACCCTTTTTCTATGGATCTCCAAAAAGTGAACTTTTACATTTTCTGAGTCTGGAGGAATTCAAGGGGAGTTTTCAGGGGAGTGCATTCTCTCTGCCATCTCCTCCCTGTGTGTGCGTTGCTGCATGCAGCAGCTGCGTGTGTGTGTGTGTAAACTGCCCCTCCCCTTCGCAAGCAGGCGAGGGAGAGAGAGATGTTTCGTCTCGATTTACACATGCTATGACTCCGGGGGTACTTCCATTCGCTTCGTCTTGATCTGTTGATGTTATTTCATGTCTCGTTTGTCCATTGTGACGGTGGGAAAGCCAGGGAAATGTCCCGGAGATATACTGAGAAATCTTTGTAACAGCATTTTCCTGCGATCACAGCTGTTCGCAGCTACGAGGCTGGGACCGCTTCCATTCGCTTCGTCTTGATCTGTAGATGTTATTTAATGTCTCATTTGTTCATTTTGATGGAGAAAAAGTTGTACATTTAGTAAATTCAGAGTGTCTAAGATGCACAAGTAGGCATGTTTGAGTACTCAGGTCCAGTGGCTCACTGCGTTAATGCTCGCCCCTGGATGCGGTTGGTCGCGTGTTCGAATCCATGCTGTGGCATACTTTTTTTCATTTTCACCCTTTTTCTATGGATCTCCAAAAAGTGATCTTTTACATTTTCTGAGTCTGGAGGAATTCAAGGGGAGTTTTCAGGGGAGTGCGTTCTCTCTGCCATCTCCTCCCTGTGTGTGTGTTGCTGCATGCAGCAGCTGCGTGTGTGTGTAAACTGCCCCTCCCCCTCGCAAGCAGGCGGGGGAGAGAGAGAGATGTTTCGTCTCGATTTACACATGCTATGACTCCGGGGGTACCTCCATTCGCTTCGTCTTGATCTGTTGATGTTATTTCATGTCTCGTTCGTCCATTGTGTCGGTGGGAAAGCCAGGGAAATGTCCCGGAGATATACTGAGAAATCTTTGTAACAGCATTTTCCTGCGATCACAGCTGTTCACAGCTACGAGGCTGGGACCGCTTCCATTCGCTTCGTCTTGATCTGTAGATGTTATTTAATGTCTCATTTGTTCATTTTGATGGATAACAAGTTGTACATTTAGTGAATTCAGAGTTTCTAAGATGCAAAAGTAGGCATGTTTGAGTACTCAGGTCCAGTGGCTCACTGCGTTAATGCTCGCCCCTGGATGCGGTTGGTCGCGTGTTCGAATCCATGCTGTGGCATACTTTTTTTCATTTTCACCCTTTTTCTATGGATCTCCAAAAAGTCAACTTTGACTTTTTCTGAGTCTGGAGGAATTCAAGGGGAGTTTTCAAGGGACTCTAGCCGCCTAATGAGGCACTATTTTCGAATACTTTTTTCCATTTTCACCCTTTTTCTATGGATCTCCAAAAAGTGAACTTTTACATTTTCTGAGTCTGGAGGAATTCATGGGGAGTTTTCAGGGGAGTGCATTCTCTCTGCCATCTCCTCCCTGTGTGTGCGTTGCTGCATGCAGCAGCTGCGTGTGTGTGTGTAAACTGCCCCTCCCCTTCGCAAGCAGGCGGGGGAGAGAGAGATGTTTCGTCTCGATTTACACATGCTATGACTCCGGGGTTACTTCCATTCGCTTCGTCTTGATCTGTTGATGTTATTTCATGTCTCGTGTGTCCATTGTGACGGTGGGAAAGCCAGGGAAATGTCCCGGAGATATACTGAGAAATCTTTGTTACAGCATTTCCCTGCGATCACAGCTGTTCACAGCTACGAGGCTGGGAACGCTTCCATTCGCTTCGTCTTGATCTGGAGATGTTATTTCATGTCTCATTTGTTCATTTTGATGGAGAAAAGGTTGTACATTTAGTGAATTCAGAGTGTCTAAGATGCAAAAGTAGGCATGTTTGAGTACTCATGTCCAGTGGCTCACTGCGTTAACGCTCGCCCCTGGATGCGGTTGGTCGCGTGTTCGAATCCATGCTGTGGCATACTTTTTTTCATTTTCACCCTTTTTCTATGGATCTCCAAAAAGTCAACTTTGACTTTTTCTGAGTCTGGAGGAATTCAAGGGGAGTTTTCAAGGGACTCTACCCGCCTTATGAGGCACTATTTTCGAATACTTTTTTCCATTTTCACCCTTTTTCTATGGATCTCCAAAAAGTGAACTTTTACATTTTCTGAGTCTGGAGGAATTCAAGGGGAGTTTTCAGGGGAGTGCATTCTCTCTGCCATCTCCTCCCTGTGTGTGCGTTGCTGCATGCAGTGCCTGCGTGTGTGTGTGTGTAAACTGCCCCTCCCCTTCGCAAGCAGGCAGGGGAGATAGAGATGTTTCGTCTCGATTTACACATGCTATGACTCCGGGGGTACTTCCATTCGCTTCGTCTTGATCTGTTGATGTTATTTCATGTCTCGTTTGTCCATTTTGACGGTGGCAAAGCCAGGGAAATGTCCCGGAGATATACTGAGAAATCTTTGTAACAGCATTTTCCTGCGATCACAGCTGTTCGCAGCTACGAGGCTGGGACCGCTTCCATTCGCTTCGTCTTGATCTGTAGATGTTATTTAATGTCTCATTTGTTCATTTTGATGGAGAAAAAGTTGTACATTTAGTAAATTCAGAGTGTCTAAGATGCACAAGTAGGCATGTTTGAGTACTCAGGTCCAGTGGCTCACTGGGTTAACGCTCGCCCCTGGATGCGGTTGGTCGAGTGTTCGAATCCATGCTGTGGCATTCTTTTTTTAATTTTCACCCTTTTTCTATGGATCTCCAAAAAGTGATCTTTTACATTTTCTGAGTCTGGAGGAATTCAAGGGGAGTTTTCAGGGGAGTGCGTTCTCTCTGCCATCTCCTCCCTGTGTGTGTGTTGCTGCATGCAGCAGCTGCGTGTGTGTGTAAACTGCCCCTCCCCCTCGCAAGCAGGCGGGGGAGAGAGAGATGTTTCGTCTCGATTTACACATGCTATGACTCCGGGGGTACCTCCATTCGCTTCGTCTTGATCTGTTGATGTTATTTCATGTCTCGTTTGTCCATTGTGACGGTGGGAAAGCCAGGGAAATGTCCCGGAGATATACTGAGAAATCTTTGTAACAGCATTTTCCTGCGATCACAGCTGTTCACAGCTACGAGGCTGGGACCGCTTCCATTCGCTTCGTCTTGATCTGTAGATGTTATTTAATGTCTCATTTGTTCATTTTGATGGAGAAAAAGTTGTGAATTTAGTGAATTCAGAGTTTCTAAGATGCAAAAGTAGGCATGTTTGAGTACTCAGGTCCAGTGGCTCACTGCGTTAATGCTCGCCCCTGGATGCGGTTGGTCGCGTGTTCGAATCCATGCTGTGGCATACTTTTTTTCATTTTCACCCTTTTTCTATGGATCTCCAAAAAGTGATCTTTTACATTTTCTGAGTCTGGAGGAATTCAAGGGGAGTTTTCAGGGGAGTGCGTTCTCTCTGCCATCTCCTCCCTGTGTGTGTGTTGCTGCATGCAGCAGCTGCGTGTGTGTGTAAACTGCCCCTCCCCCTCGCAAGCAGGCGGGGGAGAGAGAGAGATGTTTCGTCTCGATTTACACATGCTATGACTCCGGGGGTACCTCCATTCGCTTCGTCTTGATCTGTTGATGTTATTTCATGTCTCGTTCGTCCATTGTGTCGGTGGGAAAGCCATGGAAATGTCCCGGAGATATACTGAGAAATCTTTGTAACAGCATTTTCCTGCGATCACAGCTGTTCACAGCTACGAGGCTGGGACCGCTTCCATTCGCTTCGTCTTGATCTGTAGATGTTATTTAATGTCTCATTTGTTCATTTTGATGGATAACAAGTTGTACATTTAGTGAATTCAGAGTTTCTAAGATGCAAAAGTAGGCATGTTTGAGTACTCAGGTCCAGTGGCTCACTGCGTTAATGCTCGCCCCTGGATGCGGTTGGTCGCGTGTTCGAATCCATGCTGTGGCATACTTTTTTTCATTTTCACCCTTTTTCTATGGATCTCCAAAAAGTCAACTTTGACTTTTTCTGAGTCTGGAGGAATTCAAGGGGAGTTTTCAAGGGACTCTAGCCGCCTAATGAGGCACTATTTTCGAATACTTTTTTCCATTTTCACCCTTTTTCTATGGATCTCCAAAAAGTGAACTTTTACATTTTCTGAGTCTGGAGGAATTCATGGGGAGTTTTCAGGGGAGTGCATTCTCTCTGCCATCTCCTCCCTGTGTGTGCGTTGCTGCATGCAGCAGCTGCGTGTGTGTGTGTAAACTGCCCCTCCCCTTCGCAAGCAGGCGGGGGAGAGAGAGATGTTTCGTCTCGATTTACACATGCTATGACTCCGGGGTTACTTCCATTCGCTTCGTCTTGATCTGTTGATGTTATTTCATGTCTCGTGTGTCCATTGTGACGGTGGGAAAGCCAGGGAAATGTCCCGGAGATATACTGAGAAATCTTTGTTACAGCATTTCCCTGCGATCACAGCTGTTCACAGCTACGAGGCTGGGAACGCTTCCATTCGCTTCGTCTTGATCTGGAGATGTTATTTCATGTCTCATTTGTTCATTTTGATGGAGAAAAGGTTGTACATTTAGTGAATTCAGAGTGTCTAAGATGCACAAGTAGGCATGTTTCAGTACTCAGGTCCAGTGGCTCACTGCGTTAACGCTCGCCCCTGGATGCGGTTGGTCGCGTGTTCGAATCCATGCTGTGGCATACTTTTTTTCATTTTCACCCTTTTTCTATGGATCTCCAAAAAGTCAACTTTGACTTTTTCTGAGTCTGGAGGAATTCAAGGGGAGTTTTCAAAGGACTCTACCCGCTTTATGAGGCACTATTTTCGAATACTTTTTTCCATTTTCACCCTTTTTCTATGGATCTCCAAAAAGTGATCTTTTACATTTTCTGAGTCTGGAGGAATTCAAGGGGAGTTTTCAGGGGAGTGCGTTCTCTCTGCCATCTCCTCCCTGTGTGTGTGTTGCTGCATGCAGCAGCTGCGTGTGTGTGTGTAAACTGCCCCTCCCCTTCGCAAGCAGGCGGGGGAGAGAGAGATGTTTCGTCTCGATTTACACATGCTATGACTCCGGGGGTACCTCCATTCGCTTCGTCTTGATCTGTTGATGTTATTTCATGTCTCGTTTGTCCATTGTGACGGTGGGAAAGCCAGGGAAATGTCCCGGAGATATACTGAGAAATCTTTGTAACAGCATTTTCCTGCGATCACAGCTGTTCACAGCTACGAGGCTGGGACCGCCTCCATTTGCTTCGTCTTGATCTGTAGATGTTATTTAATGTCTCATTTGTTCATTTTGATGGAGAAAAAGTTGTACATTTAGTGAATTCAGAGTTTCTAAGATGCACAAGTAGGCATGTTTGAGTACTCAGGTCCAGTGGCTCACTGCGTTAATGCTCGCCCCTGGATGCGGTTGGTCGCATGTTCGAATCCATACTGTGGCATGCTTTTTTTCATTTTCACCCTTTTTCTATTGATCTCCAAAAAGTCAACTTTGACTTTTTCTGAGTCTGGAGGAATTCAAGCGGAGTTTTCAAGGGACTCTACCCGCCTTATGAGGCACTATTTTCGAATACTTTTTTCCATTTTCACCCTTTTTCTATGGATCTCCAAAAAGTGAACTTTTACATTTTCTGAGTCTGGAGGAATTCAAGGGGAGTTTTCAGGGGAGTGCATTCTCTCTGCCATCTCCTCCCTGTGTGTGCGTTGCTGCATGCAGCAGCTGCGTGTGTGTGTGTAAACTGCCCCTCCCCTTCGCAAGCAGGCGGGGGAGAGAGAGATGTTTCGTCTCGATTTACACATGCTATGACTCCGGGGGTACTTCCATTCGCTTCGTCTTGATCTGTTGATGTTATTTCATGTCTCGTTTGTCCATTGTGACGGTGGGAAAGCCAGGGAAATGTCCCGGAGATATACTGAGAAATCTTTGTAACAGCATTTTCCTGCGATCACAGCTGTTCACAGCTACGAGGCTGGGACCGCCTCCATTTGCTTCGTCTTGATCTGTAGATGTTATTTAATGTCTCATTTGTTCATTTTGATGGAGAAAAAGTTGTACATTTAGTGAATTCAGAGTTTCTAAGATGCACAAGTAGGCATGTTTGAGTACTCAGGTCCAGTGGCTCACTGCGTTAATGCTCGCCCCTGGATGCGGTTGGTCGCATGTTCGAATCCATACTGTGGCATGCTTTTTTTCATTTTCACCCTTTTTCTATTGATCTCCAAAAAGTCAACTTTGACTTTTTCTGAGTCTGGAGGAATTCAAGGGGAGTTTTCAAGGGACTCTACCCGCCTTATGAGGCACTATTTTCGAATACTTTTTTCCATTTTCACCCTTTTTCTATGGATCTCCAAAAAGTGATCTTTTACATTTTCTGAGTCTGGAGGAATTCAAGGGGAGTTTTCAGGGGAGTGCGTTCTCTCTGCCATCTCCTCCCTGTGTGTGCGTTGCTGCATGCAGCAGCTGCGTGTGTGTGTAAACTGCCCCTCCCCTTCGCAAGCAGGCGGGGGAGAGAGAGATGTTTCGTCTCGATTTACACATGCTATGACTCCGGGGGTACCTCCATTCGCTTCGTCTTGATCTGTAGATGTTATTTCATGTCTCATTTGTTCATTTTGATGGAGAAAAAGTTGTACATTTAGTGAATTCAGAGTTTCTAAGATGCAAAAGTAGGCATGTTTGAGTACTCAGGTCCAGTGGCTCACTGCGTTAACGCTCGCCCCTCGATGCGGTTGGTCGCGTGTTCGAATCCATGCTGTAGCATACTTTTTTTCATTTTCGCCCTTTTTCTATGGATCTCCAAAAAGTCAACTTTGACTTTTTCTGAGTCTGGAGGAATTCAAGGGGAGTTTTCAAGGGACTCTACCCGCCTTATGAGGCACTATTTTCGAATACTTTTTTCCATTTTCACCCTTTTTCTATGGATCTCCAAAAAGTGAACTTTTACATTTTCTGAGTCTGGAGGAATTCAAGGGGAGTTTTCAGGGGAGTGCATTCTCTCTGCCATCTCCTCCCTCTGTGTGCGTTGCTGCATGCAGCAGCTGCGTGTGTGTGTGTAAACTGCCCCTCCCCTTCGCAAGCAGGCGGGGGAGAGAGAGATGTTTCGTCTCGATTTACACATGCTATGACTCCGGGGGTACCTCCATTCGCTTCGTCTTGATCTGTTGATGTTATTTCATGTCTCGTTTGTCCATTGTGACGGTGGGAAAGCCAGGGAAATGTCCCGGAGATATACTGAGAAATCTTTGTAACAGCATTTTCCTGCGATCACAGCTGTTCACAGCTACGAGGCTGGGACCGCTTCCATTCGCTTCGTCTTGATCTGTAGATGTTATTTCATGTCTCATTTGTTCATTTTGATGGAGAAAAAGTTGTACATTTAGTGAATTCAGAGTGTCTAAGATGCAAAAGTAGGCATGTTTGAGTACTCATGTCCAGTGGCTCACTGCGTTAACGCTCGCCCCTGGATGCGGTTGGTCGCGTGTTCGAATCCATGCTGTGGCATACTTTTTTTCATTTTCACCCTTTTTTCTATGGATCTCCAAAAAGTCAACTTTGACTTTTTCTGAGTCTGGAGGAATTCAAGGGGAGTTTTCAAGGGACTCTACCCGCCTTATGAGGCACTATTTTCGAATACTTTTTTCCATTTTCACCCTTTTTCTATGGATCTCCAAAAAGTGATCTTTTACATTTTCTGAGTCTGGAGGAATTCAAGGGGAGTTTTCAGGGGAGTGCGTTCTCTCTGCCATCTCCTCCCTATGTGTGTGTTGCTGCATGCAGCAGCTGCGTGTGTGTGTAAACTGCCCCTCCCCCTCGCAAGCAGGCGGGGGAGAGAGAGATGTTTCGTCTCGATTTACACATGCTATGACTCCGGGGGTACCTCCATTCGCTTCGTCTTGATCTGTTGATGTTATTTCATGTCTCGTTTGTCCATTGTGACGGGGGGAAAGCCAGGGAAATGTCCCGGAGATATACTGAGAAATCTTTGTAACAGCATTTTCCTGCGATCACAGCTGTTCACAGCTACGAGGCTGGGACCGCTTCCATTCGCTTCGTCTTGATCTGTAGATGTCATTTAATGTCTCATTTGTTCATTTTGATGGAGAAAAAGTTGTACATTTAGTGAATTCAGAGTTTCTAAGATGCAAAAGTAGGCATGTTTGAGTACTCAGGTCCAGTGGCTCACTGCGTTAATGCTCGCCCCTGGATGCGGTTGGTCGCGTGTTCGAATCCATGCTGTGGCATACTTTTTTTCATTTTCATCCTTTTTCTATGGATCTCCAAAAAGTCAACTTTGACTTTTTCTGAGTCTGGAGGAATTCAAGGGGAGTTTTCAAGGGACTCTACCCGCCTTATGAGGCACTATTTTCGAATACTTTTTTCCATTTTCACCCTTTTTCTATGGATCTCCAAAAAGTGAACTTTTACATTTTCTGAGTCTGGAGGAATTCAAGGGGAGTTTTCAGGGGAGTGCGTTCTCTCTGCCATCTCCTCCCTGTGTGTGTGTTGCTGCATGCAGCAGCTGCGTGTGTGTGTGTAAACTGCCCCTCCCCTTCGCAAGCAGGCGGGGGAGAGAGAGATGTTTCGTCTCGATTTACACATGCTATGACTCCGGGGGTACCTCCATTCGCTTTGTCTTGATCTGTTGATGTTATTTCATGTCTCGTTTGTCCATTGTGACGGTGGGAAAGCCAGGGAAATGTCCCGGAGATATACTGAGAAATCTTTGTAACAGCATTTTCCTGCGATCACAGCTGTTCACAGCTACGAGGCTGGGACCGCTTCCATTCGCTTCGTCTTGATCTGTAGATGTTATTTAATGTCTCATTTGTTCATTTTGATGGATAAAAAGTTGTACATTTAGTGAATTCAGAGTTTCTAAGATGCAAAAGTAGGCATGTTTGAGTACTCAGGTCCAGTGGCTCACTGCGTTAATGCTCGCCCCTGGATGCGGTTGGTCGCATGTTCGAATCCATACTGTGGCATGCTTTTTTTCATTTTCACCCTTTTTCTATTGATCTCCAAAAAGTCAACTTTGACTTTTTCTGAGTCTGGAGGAATTCAAGGGGAGTTTTCAAGGGACTCTACCCGCCTTATGAGGCACTATTTTCGAATACTTTTTTCCATTTTCACCCTTTTTCTATGGATCTCCAAAAAGTGAACTTTTACATTTTCTGAGTCTGGAGGAATTCAAGGGGAGTTTTCAGGGGAGTGCATTCTCTCTGCCATCTCCTCCCTGTGTGTGCGTTGCTGCATGCAGCAGCTGCGTGTGTGTGTGTAAACTGCCCCTCCCCTTCGCAAGCAGGCGGGGGAGAGAGAGATGTTTCGTCTCGATTTACACATGCTATGACTCCGGGGGTACTTCCATTCGCTTCGTCTTGATCTGTTGATGTTATTTCATGTCTCGTTTGTCCATTGTGACGGTGGGAAAGCCAGGGAAATGTCCCGGAGATATACTGAGAAATCTTTGTAACAGCATTTTCCTGCGATCACAGCTGTTCACAGCTACGAGGCTGGGACCGCCTCCATTTGCTTCGTCTTGATCTGTAGATGTTATTTAATGTCTCATTTGTTCATTTTGATGGAGAAAAAGTTGTACATTTAGTGAATTCAGAGTTTCTAAGATGCACAAGTAGGCATGTTTGAGTACTCAGGTCCAGTGGCTCACTGCGTTAATGCTCGCCCCTGGATGCGGTTGGTCGCATGTTCGAATCCATACTGTGGCATGCTTTTTTTCATTTTCACCCTTTTTCTATTGATCTCCAAAAAGTCAACTTTGACTTTTTCTGAGTCTGGAGGAATTCAAGGGGAGTTTTCAAGGGACTCTACCCGCCTTATGAGGCACTATTTTCGAATACTTTTTTCCATTTTCACCCTTTTTCTATGGATCTCCAAAAAGTGAACTTTTACATTTTCTGAGTCTGGAGGAATTCAAGGGGAGTTTTCAGGGGAGTGCATTCTCTCTGCCATCTCCTCCCTGTGTGTGCGTTGCTGCATGCAGCAGCTGCGTGTGTGTGTGTAAACTGCCCCTCCCCTTCGCAAGCAGGCGGGGGAGAGAGAGATGTTTCGTCTCGATTTACACATGCTATGACTCCGGGGGTACTTCCATTCGCTTCGTCTTGATCTGTTGATGTTATTTCATGTCTCGTTTGTCCATTGTGACGGTGGGAAAGCCAGGGAAATGTCCCGGAGATATACTGAGAAATCTTTGTAACAGCATTTTCCTGCGATCACAGCTGTTCGCAGCTACGAGGCTGGGACCGCTTCCATTCGCTTCGTCTTGATCTGTAGATGTTATTTAATGTCTCATTTGTTCATTTTGATGGAGAAAAAGTTGTACATTTAGTAAATTCAGAGTGTCTAAGATGCACAAGTAGGCATTTTTGAGTACTCAGGTCCAGTGGCTCACTGGGTTAACGCTCGCCCCTGGATGCGGTTGGTCGCGTGTTCGAATCCATGCTGTGGCATTCGTTTTTTCATTTTCACCCTTTTTCTATGGATCTCCAAAAAGTGATCTTTTACATTTTCTGAGTCTGGAGGAATTCAAGGGGAGTTTTCAGGGGAGTGCGTTCTCTCTGCCATCTCCTCCCTGTGTGTGCGTTGCTGCATGCAGCAGCTGCGTGTGTGTGTAAACTGCCCCTCCCCTTCGCAAGCAGGCGGGGGAGAGAGAGATGTTTCGTCTCGATTTACACATGCTATGACTCCGGGGGTACCTCCATTCGCTTCGTCTTGATCTGTAGATGTTATTTCATGTCTCATTTGTTCATTTTGATGGAGAAAAAGTTGTACATTTAGTGAATTCAGAGTTTCTAAGATGCAAAAGTAGGCATGTTTGAGTACTCAGGTCCAGTGGCTCACTGCGTTAACGCTCGCCCCTGGATGCGGTTGGTCGCGTGTTCGAATCCATGCTGTAGCATACTTTTTTTCATTTTCGCCCTTTTTCTATGGATCTCCAAAAAGTCAACTTTGACTTTTTCTGAGTCTGGAGGAATTCAAGGGGAGTTTTCAAGGGACTCTACCCGCCTTATGAGGCACTATTTTTGAATACTTTTTTCCATTTTCACCCTTTTTCTATGGATCTCCAAAAAGTGAACTTTTACATTTTCTGAGTCTGGAGGAATTCAAGGGGAGTTTTCAGGGGAGTGCATTCTCTCTGCCATCTCCTCCCTCTGTGTGCGTTGCTGCATGCAGCAGCTGCGTGTGTGTGTGTAAACTGCCCCTCCCCTTCGCAAGCAGGCGGGGGAGAGAGAGATGTTTCGTCTCGATTTACACATGCTATGACTCCGGGGGTACCTCCATTCGCTTCGTCTTGATCTGTTGATGTTATTTCATGTCTCGTTTGTCCATTGTGACGGTGGGAAAGCCAGGGAAATGTCCCGGAGATATACTGAGAAATCTTTGTAACAGCATTTTCCTGCGATCACAGCTGTTCACAGCTACGAGGCTGGGACCGCTTCCATTCGCTTCGTCTTGATCTGTAGATGTTATTTCATGTCTCATTTGTTCATTTTGATGGAGAAAAAGTTGTACATTTAGTGAATTCAGAGTGTCTAAGATGCAAAAGTAGGCATGTTTGAGTACTCATGTCCAGTGGCTCACTGCGTTAACGCTCGCCCCTGGATGCGGTTGGTCGCGTGTTCGAATCCATGCTGTGGCATACTTTTTTTCATTTTCACCCTTTTTTCTATGGATCTCCAAAAAGTCAACTTTGACTTTTTCTGAGTCTGGAGGAATTCAAGGGGAGTTTTCAAGGGACTCTACCCGCCTTATGAGGCACTATTTTCGAATACTTTTTTCCATTTTCACCCTTTTTCTATGGATCTCCAAAAAGTGATCTTTTACATTTTCTGAGTCTGGAGGAATTCAAGGGGAGTTTTCAGGGGAGTGCGTTCTCTCTGCCATCTCCTCCCTATGTGTGTGTTGCTGCATGCAGCAGCTGCGTGTGTGTGTAAACTGCCCCTCCCCCTCGCAAGCAGGCGGGGGAGAGAGAGATGTTTCGTCTCGATTTACACATGCTATGACTCCGGGGGTACCTCCATTCGCTTCGTCTTGATCTGTTGATGTTATTTCATGTCTCGTTTGTCCATTGTGACGGGGGAAAAGCCAGGGAAATGTCCCGGAGATATACTGAGAAATCTTTGTAACAGCATTTTCCTGCGATCACAGCTGTTCACAGCTACGAGGCTGGGACCGCTTCCATTCGCTTCGTCTTGATCTGTAGATGTCATTTAATGTCTCATTTGTTCATTTTGATGGAGAAAAAGTTGTACATTTAGTGAATTCAGAGTTTCTAAGATGCAAAAGTAGGCATGTTTGAGTACTCAGGTCCAGTGGCTCACTGCGTTAATGCTCGCCCCTGGATGCGGTTGGTCGCGTGTTCGAATCCATGCTGTGGCATACTTTTTTTCATTTTCATCCTTTTTCTATGGATCTCCAAAAAGTCAACTTTGACTTTTTCTGAGTCTGGAGGAATTCAAGGGGAGTTTTCAAGGGACTCTACCCGCCTTATGAGGCACTATTTTCGAATACTTTTTTCCATTTTCACCCTTTTTCTATGGATCTCCAAAAAGTGAACTTTTACATTTTCTGAGTCTGGAGGAATTCAAGGGGAGTTTTCAGGGGAGTGCGTTCTCTCTGCCATCTCCTCCCTGTGTGTGTGTTGCTGCATGCAGCAGCTGCGTGTGTGTGTGTAAACTGCCCCTCCCCTTCGCAAGCAGGCGGGGGAGAGAGAGATGTTTCGTCTCGATTTACACATGCTATGACTCCGGGGGTACCTCCATTCGCTTTGTCTTGATCTGTTGATGTTATTTCATGTCTCGTTTGTCCATTGTGACGGTGGGAAAGCCAGGGAAATGTCCCGGAGATATACTGAGAAATCTTTGTAACAGCATTTTCCTGCGATCACAGCTGTTCACAGCTACGAGGCTGGGACCGCTTCCATTCGCTTCGTCTTGATCTGTAGATGTTATTTAATGTCTCATTTGTTCATTTTGATGGATAAAAAGTTGTACATTTAGTGAATTCAGAGTTTCTAAGATGCAAAAGTAGGCATGTTTGAGTACTCAGGTCCAGTGGCTCACTGCGTTAATGCTCGCCCCTGGATGCGGTTGGTCGCGTGTTCGAATCCATGCTGTGGCATACTTTTTTTCATTTTCACCCTTTTTCTATGGATCTCCAAAAAGTCAACTTTGACTTTTTCTGAGTCTGGAGGAATTCAAGGGGAGTTTTCAAGGGACTCTAGCCGCCTTATGAGGCACTATTTTCGATTACTTTTTTCCATTTTCACCCTTTTTCTATGGATCTCCAAAAAGTGAACTTTTACATTTTCTGAGTCTGGAGGAATTCATGGGGAGTTTTCAGGGGAGTGCATTCTCTCTGCCATCTCCTCCCTGTGTGTGCGTTGCTGCATGCAGCAGCTGCGTGTGTGTGTGTAAACTGCCCCTCCCCTTCGCAAGCAGGCGGGGGAGAGAGAGATGTTTCGTCTCGATTTACACATGCTATGACTCCGGGGTTACTTCCATTCGCTTCGTCTTGATCTGTTGATGTTATTTCATGTCTCGTGTGTCCATTGTGACGGTGGGAAAGCCAGGGAAATGTCCCGGAGATATACTGAGAAATCTTTGTTACATCATTTCCCTGCGATCACAGCTGTTCACAGCTACGAGGCTGTGACCGCTTCCATTCGCTTCGTCTTGATCTGTAGATGTTATTTCATGTCTCATTTGTTCATTTTGATGGAGAAAAAGTTGTACATTTAGTGAATTCAGAGTGTCTAAGATGCAAAAGTAGGCATGTTTGAGTACTCATGTCCAGTGGCTCACTGCGTTAACGCTCGCCCCTGGATGCGGTTGGTCGCGTGTTCGAATCCATGCTGTGGCATACTTTTTTTCATTTTCACCCTTTTTCTATGGATCTCCAAAAAGTCAACTTTGACTTTTTCTGAGTCTGGAGGAATTCAAGGGGAGTTTTCAAGGGACTCTACCCGCCTTATGAGGCACTATTTTCGAATACTTTTTTCCATTTTCACCCTTTTTCTATGGATCTCCAAAAAGTGATCTTTTACATTTTCTGAGTCTGGAGGAATTCAAGGGGAGTTTTCAGGGGAGTGCGTTCTCTCTGCCATCTCCTCCCTATGTGTGTGTTGCTGCATGCAGCAGCTGCGTGTGTGTGTAAACTGCCCCTCTCCCTCGCAAGCAGGCGGGGGAGAGAGAGATGTTTCGTCTCGATTTACACATGCTATGACTCCGGGGGTACTTCCATTCGCTTCGTCTTGATCTGTTGATGTTATTTCATGTCTCGTTTGTCCATTGTGACGGTGGCAAAGCCAGGGAAATGTCTCGGAGATATACTGAGAAATCTTTGTAACAGCATTTTCCTGCGATCACAGCTGTTCACAGCTACGAGGCTGGGACCGCTTCCATTCGCTTCGTCTTGATCTGTAGATGTTATTTCATGTCTCATTTGTTCATTTTGATGGAGAAAAAGTTGTACATTTAGTGAATTCAGAGTGTCTAAGATGCAAAAGTAGGCATGTTTGAGTACTCATGTCCAGTGGCTCACTGCGTTAACGCTCGCCCCTGGATGCGGTTGGTCGCGTGTTCGAATCCATACTGTGGCATACTTTTTTTCATTTTCACCCTTTTTCTATGGATCTCCAAAAAGTCAACTTTGACTTTTTCTGAGTCTGGAGGAATTCAAGGGGAGTTTTCAAGGGACTCTACCCGCCTTATGAGGCACTATTTTCAAATACTTTTTTCCATTTTCACCCTTTTTCTATGGATCTCCAAAAAGTGAACTTTTACATTTTCTGAGTCTGGAGGAATTCAAGGGGAGTTTTCAGGGGAGTGCATTCTCTCTGCCATCTCCTCCCTCTGTGTGCGTTGCTGCATGCAGCAGCTGCGTGTGTGTGTGTAAACTGCCCCTCCCCTTCGCAAGCAGGCGGGGGAGAGAGAGATGTTTTGTCTCGATTTACACATGCTATGACTCCGGGGGTACCTCCATTCGCTTCGTCTTGATCTGTTGATGTTATTTCATGTCTCGTTTGTCCATTGTGACGGTGGGAAAGCCAGGGAAATGTCCCGGAGATATACTGAGAAATCTTTGTAACAGCATTTTCCTGCGATCACAGCTGTTCACAGCTACGAGGCTGGGACCGCTTCCATTCGCTTCGTCTTGATCTGTAGATGTTATTTAATGTCTCATTTGTTCATTTTGATGGAGAAAAGGTTGTACATTTACTGAATTCAGAGTTTCTAAGATGCAAAAGTAGGCATGTTTGAGTACTCAGGTCCAGTGGCTCACTGCGTTAATGCTCGCCCCTGGATGCGGTTGGTCGCCTGTTCGAATCCATGCTGTGGCATACTTTTTTTCATTTTCACCCTTTTTCTATGGATCTCCAAAAAGTCAACTTTGACTTTTTCTGAGTCTGGAGGAATTCAAGGGGAGTTTTCAAGGGACTCTACCCGCCTTATGAGGCACTATTTTCGAATACTTTTTTCCATTTTCACCCTTTTTCTATGGATCTCCAAAAAGTGAACTTTTACATTTTCTGAGTCTGGAGGAATTCAAGGGGAGTTTTCAGGGGAGTGCATTCTCTCTGCCATCTCCTCCCTGTGTGTGCGTTGCTGCATGCAGCAGCTGCGTGTGTGTGTGTGTAAACTGCCCCTCCCCTTCGCAAGCAGGCGGGGGAGATAGAGATGTTTCGTCTCGATTTATACATGCTATGACTCCGGGGGTACTTCCATTCGCTTCGTCTTGATCTGTTGATGTTATTTCATGTCTCGTTTGTCCATTGTGACGGTGGGAAAGCCAGGGAAATGTCCCGGAGATATACTGAGAAATCTTTGTAACAGCATTTTCCTGCGATCACAGCTGTTCACAGCTACGAGGCTGGGACCGCTTCCATTCGCTTCGTCTTGATCTGTAGATGTTATTTAATGTCTCATTTGTTCATTTTGATGGCGAAAAAGTTGTACATTTAGTGAATTCAGAGTTTCTAAGATGCAAAAGTAGGCATGTTTGAGTACTCAGGTCCAGTGGCTCACTGCGTTAATGCTCGCCCCTGGATGCGGTTGGTCGCGTGTTCGAATCCATACTGTGGCATACTTTTTTTCATTTTCACCCTTTTTCTATGGATCTCCAAAAAGTCAACTTTGACTTTTTCTGAGTCTGGAGGAATTCAAGGGGAGTTTTCAAGGGACTCTACCCGCCTTATGAGGCACTATTTTCGAATACTTTTTTCCATTTTCACCCTTTTTCTATGGATCTCCAAAAAGTGAACTTTTACATTTTCTGAGTCTGGAGGAATTCAAGGGGAGTTTTCAGGGGAGTGCATTCTCTCTGCCATCTCCTCCCTCTGTGTGCGTTGCTGCATGCAACAGCTGCGTGTGTGTGTGTAAACTGCCCCTCCCCTTCGCAAGCAGGCGGGGGAGAGAGAGATGTTTCGTCTCGATTTACACATGCTATGACTCCGGGGGTACTTCCATTCGCTTCGTCTTGATCTGTTGATGTTATTTCATGTCTCGTTTGTCCATTGTGACGGTGGCAAAGCCAGGGAAATGTCCCGGAGATATACTGAGAAATCTTTGTAACAGCATTTTCCTGCGATCACAGCTGTTCACAGCTACGAGGCTGGGACCGCTTCCATTCGCTTCGTCTTGATCTGTAGATGTTATTTCATGTCTCATTTGTTCATTTTGATGGAGAAAAAGTTGTACATTTAGTGAATTCAGAGTGTCTAAGATGCAAAAGTAGGCATGTTTGAGTACTCATGTCCAGTGGCTCACTGTGTTAACGCTCGCCCCTGGATGCGGTTGGTCGCGTGTTCGAGTCCATGCTGTGGCATTCTTTTTTTCATTTTCACCCTTTTTCTATGGATCTCCAAAAAGTGATCTTTTACATTTTCTGAGTCTGGAGGAATTCAAGGGGAGTTTTCAGGGGAGTGCGTTCTCTCTGCCATCTCCTCCCTATGTGTGTGTTGCTGCATGCAGCAGCTGCGTGTGTGTGTAAACTGCCCCTCCCCCTCGCAAGCAGGCGGGGAGAGAGAGATGTTTCGTCTCGATTTACACATGCTATGACTCCGGGGGTACCTCCATTCGCTTCGTCTTGATCTGTTGATGTTATTTCATGTCTCGTTTGTCCATTGTGACGGGGGGAAAGCCAGGGAAATGTCCCGGAGATATACTGAGAAATCTTTGTAACAGCATTTTCCTGCGATCACAGCTGTTCACAGCTACGAGGCTGGGACCGCTTCCATTCGCTTCGTCTTGATCTGTAGATGTCATTTAATGTCTCATTTGTTCATTTTGATGGAGAAAAAGTTGTACATTTAGTGAATTCAGAGTTTCTAAGATGCAAAAGTAGGCATGTTTGAGTACTCAGGTCCAGTGGCTCACTGCGTTAATGCTCGCCCCTGGATGCGGTTGGTCGCGTGTTCGAATCCATGCTGTGGCATACTTTTTTTCATTTTCATCCTTTTTCTATGGATCTCCAAAAAGTCAACTTTGACTTTTTCTGAGTCTGGAGGAATTCAAGGGGAGTTTTCAAGGGACTCTACCCGCCTTATGAGGCACTATTTTCGAATACTTTTTTCCATTTTCACCCTTTTTCTATGGATCTCCAAAAAGTGAACTTTTACATTTTCTGAGTCTGGAGGAATTCAAGGGGAGTTTTCAGGGGAGTGCGTTCTCTCTGCCATCTCCTCCCTGTGTGTGTGTTGCTGCATGCAGCAGCTGCGTGTGTGTGTGTAAACTGCCCCTCCCCTTCGCAAGCAGGCGGGGGAGAGAGAGATGTTTCGTCTCGATTTACACATGCTATGACTCCGGGGGTACCTCCATTCGCTTCGTCTTGATCTGTTGATGTTATTTCATGTCTCGTTTGTCCATTGTGACGGTGGGAAAGCCAGGGAAATGTCCCGGAGATATACTGAGAAATCTTTGTAACAGCATTTTCCTGCGATCACAGCTGTTCACAGCTACGAGGCTGGGACCGCTTCCATTCGCTTCGTCTTGATCTGTAGATGTTATTTAATGTCTCATTTGTTCATTTTGATGGATAAAAAGTTGTACATTTAGTGAATTCAGAGTTTCTAAGATGCAAAAGTAGGCATGTTTGAGTACTCAGGTCCAGTGGCTCACTGCGTTAATCCTCGCCCCTGGATGCGGTTGGTCGCGTGTTCGAATCCATGCTGTGGCATACTTTTTTTCATTTTCACCCTTTTTCTATGGATCTCCAAAAAGTCAACTTTGACTTTTTCTGAGTCTGGAGGAATTCAAGGGGAGTTTTCAAGGGACTCTAGCCGCCTTATGAGGCACTATTTTCGAATACTTTTTTCCATTTTCACCCTTTTTCTATGGATCTCCAAAAAGTGAACTTTTACATTTTCTGAGTCTGGAGGAATTCATGGGGAGTTTTCAGGGGAGTGCATTCTCTCTGCCATCTCCTCCCTGTGTGTGCGTTGCTGCATGCAGCAGCTGCGTGTGTGTGTGTAAACTGCCCCTCCCCTTCGCAAGCAGGCGGGGGAGAGAGAGATGTTTCGTCTCGATTTACACATGCTATGACTCCGGGGGTACTTCCATTCGCTTCGTCTTGATCTGTTGATGTTATTTCATGTCTCGTTTGTCCATTGTGACGGTGGCAAAGCCAGGGAAATGTCTCGGAGATATACTGAGAAATCTTTGTAACAGCATTTTCCTGCGATCACAGCTGTTCACAGCTACGAGGCTGGGACCGCTTCCATTCGCTTCGTCTTGATCTGTAGATGTTATTTCATGTCTCATTTGTTCATTTTGATGGAGAAAAAGTTGTACATTTAGTGAATTCAGAGTGTCTAAGATGCAAAAGTAGGCATGTTTGAGTACTCATGTCCAGTGGCTCACTGCGTTAACGCTCGCCCCTGGATGCGGTTGGTCCCGTGTTCGAATCCATGCTGTGGCATACTTTTTTTCATTTTCACCCTTTTTCTATGGATCTCCAAAAAGTCAACTTTGACTTTTTCTGAGTCTGGAGGAATTCAAGGGGAGTTTTCAAGGGACTCTACCCGCCTTATGAGGCACTATTTTCGAATACTTTTTTCCATTTTCACCCTTTTTCTATGGATCTCCAAAAAGTGAACTTTTACATTTTCTGAGTCTGGAGGAATTCAAGGGGAGTTTTCAGGGGAGTGCGTTCTCTCTGCCATCTCCTCCCTGTGTGTGCGTTGCTGCATGCAGCAGCTGCGTGTGTGTGTAAACTGCCCCTCCCCTTCGCAAGCAGGCGGGGGAGAGAGAGATGTTTCGTCTCGATTTACACATGCTATGACTCCGGGGGTACCTCCTTTCGCTTCGTCTTGATCTGTTGATGTTATTTCATGTCTCGTTTGTCCATTGTGACGGTGGGAAAGCCAGGGAAATGTCCCGGAGATATACTGAGAAATCTTTGTAACAGCATTTTCCTGCGATCACAGCTGTTCACAGCTACGAGGCTGGGACCGCTTCCATTCGCTTCGTCTTGATCTGTAGATGTTATTTAATGTCTCATTTGTTCATTTTGATGGAGAAAAAGTTGTACATTTAGTGAATTCAGAGTTTCTAAGATGCAAAAGTAGGCATGTTTGAGTACTCAGGTCCAGTGGCTCACTGCGTTAATGCTCGCCCCTGGATGCGGTTGGTCGCGTGTTCGAATCCATACTGTGGCATACTTTTTTTCATTTTCACCCTTTTTCTATGGATCTCCAAAAAGTCAACTTTGACTTTTTCTGAGTCTGGAGGAATTCAAGGGGAGTTTTCAAGGGACTCTACCCGCCTTATGAGGCACTATTTTCAAATACTTTTTTCCATTTTCACCCTTTTTCTATGGATCTCCAAAAAGTGAACTTTTACATTTTCTGAGTCTGGAGGAATTCAAGGGGAGTTTTCAGGGGAGTGCATTCTCTCTGCCATCTCCTCCCTCTGTGTGCGTTGCTGCATGCAGCAGCTGCGTGTGTGTGTGTAAACTGCCCCTCCCCTTCGCAAGCAGGCGGGGGAGAGAGAGATGTTTTGTCTCGATTTACACATGCTATGACTCCGGGGGTACCTCCATTCGCTTCGTCTTGATCTGTTGATGTTATTTCATGTCTCGTTTGTCCATTGTGACGGTGGGAAAGCCAGGGAAATGTCCCGGAGATATACTGAGAAATCTTTGTAACAGCATTTTCCTGCGATCACAGCTGTTCACAGCTACGAGGCTGGGACCGCTTCCATTCGCTTCGTCTTGATCTGTAGATGTTATTTAATGTCTCATTTGTTCATTTTGATGGAGAAAAGGTTGTACATTTACTGAATTCAGAGTTTCTAAGATGCAAAAGTAGGCATGTTTGAGTACTCAGGTCCAGTGGCTCACTGCGTTAACGCTCGCCCCTGGATGCGGTTGGTCGCCTGTTCGAATCCATGCTGTGGCATACTTTTTTTCATTTTCACCCTTTTTCTATGGATCTCCAAAAAGTCAACTTTGACTTTTTCTGAGTCTGGAGGAATTCAAGGGGAGTTTTCAAGGGACTCTACCCGCCTTATGAGGCACTATTTTCGAATACTTTTTTCCATTTTCACCCTTTTTCTATGGATCTCCAAAAAGTGATCTTTTACATTTTCTGAGTCTGGAGGAATTCAAGGGGAGTTTTCAGGGGAGTGCGTTCTCTCTGCCATCTCCTCCCTGTGTGTGCGTTGCTGCATGCAGCAGCTGCGTGTGTGTGTAAACTGCCCCTCCCCTTCGCAAGCAGGCGGGGGAGAGAGAGATGTTTCGTCTCGATTTACACATGCTATGACTCCGGGGGTACCTCCATTCGCTTCGTCTTGATCTGTAGATGTTATTTCATGTCTCATTTGTTCATTTTGATGGAGAAAAAGTTGTACATTTAGTGAATTCAGAGTTTCTAAGATGCAAAAGTAGGCATGTTTGAGTACTCAGGTCCAGTGGCTCACTGCGTTAACGCTCGCCCCTGGATGCGGTTGGTCGCGTGTTCGAATCCATGCTGTGGCATACTTTTTTTCATTTTCACCCTTTTTCTATGGATCTCCAAAAAGTCAACTTTGACTTTTTCTGAGTCTGGAGGAATTCAAGGGGAGTTTTCAAGGGACTCTAGCCGCCTTATGAGGCACTATTTTTGAATACTTTTTTCCATTTTCACCCTTTTTCTATGGATCTCCAAAAAGTGAACTTTTACATTTTCTGAGTCTGGAGGAATTCATGGGGAGTTTTCAGGGGAGTGCATTCTCTCTGCTATCTCCTCCCTGTGTGTGCGTTGCTGCATGCAGCAGCTGCGTGTGTGTGTGTAAACTGCCCCTCCCCTTCGCAAGCAGGCGGGGGAGAGAGAGATGTTTCGTCTCGATTTACACATGCTATGACTCCGGGGTTACTTCCATTCGCTTCGTCTTGATCTGTTGATGTTATTTCATGTCTCGTTTGTCCATTGTGACGGTGGGAAAGCCAGGGAAATGTCCCGGAGATATACTGAGAAATCTTTGTAACAGCATTTTCCTGCGATCACAGCTGTTCACAGCTACGAGGCTGGGACCGCTTCCATTCGCTTCGTCTTGATCTGGAGATGTTATTTCATGTCTCATTTGTTCATTTTGATGGAGAAAAGGTTGTACATTTAGTGAATTCAGAGTGTCTAAGATGCACAAGTAGGCATGTTTGAGTACTCAGGTCCAGTGGCTCACTGCGTTAACGCTCGCCCCTGGATGCGGTTGGTCGCGTGTTCGAATCCATGCTGTGGCATACTTTTTTTCATTTTCACCCTTTTTCTATGGATCTCCAAAAAGTCAACTTTGACTTTTTCTGAGTCTGGAGGAATTCAAGGGGAGTTTTCAAGGGACTCTACCCGCCTTATGAGGCACTATTTTCGAATACTTTTTTCCATTTTCACCCTTTTTCTATGGATCTCCAAAAAGTGAACTTTTACATTTTCTGAGTCTGGAGGAATTCAAGGGAGTTTTCAGGGGAGTGCATTCTCTCTGCCATCTCCTCCCTGTGTGTGCGTTGCTGCATGCAGCAGCTGCGTGTGTGTGTGTAAACTGCCCCTCCCCTTCGCAAGCAGGCGAGGGAGAGAGAGATGTTTCGTCTCGATTTACACATGCTATGACTCCGGGGGTACTTCCATTCGCTTCGTCTTGATCTGTTGATGTTATTTCATGTCTCGTTTGTCCATTGTGACGGTGGGAAAGCCAGGGAAATGTCCCGGAGATATACTGAGAAATCTTTGTAACAGCATTTTCCTGCGATCACAGCTGTTCGCAGCTACGAGGCTGGGACCGCTTCCATTCGCTTCGTCTTGATCTGTAGATGTTATTTAATGTCTAATTTGTTCATTTTGATGGAGAAAAAGTTGTACATTTAGTAAATTCAGAGTGTCTAAGATGCACAAGTAGGCATGTTTGAGTACTCAGGTCCAGTGGCTCACTGGGTTAACGCTCGCCCCTGGATGCGGTTGGTCGAGTGTTCGAATCCATGCTGTGGCATTCTTTTTTTCATTTTCACCCTTTTTCTATGGATCTCCAAAAAGTGATCTTTTACATTTTCTGAGTCTGGAGGAATTCAAGGGGAGTTTTCAGGGGAGTGCGTTCTCTCTGCCATCTCCTCCCTGTGTGTGTGTTGCTGCATGCAGCAGCTGCGTGTGTGTGTAAACTGCCCCTCCCCCTCGCAAGCAGGCGGGGGAGAGAGAGATGTTTCGTCTCGATTTACACATGCTATGACTCCGGGGGTACCTCCATTCGCTTCGTCTTGATCTGTTGATGTTATTTCATGTCTCGTTTGTCCATTGTGACGGTGGGAAAGCCAGGGAAATGTCCCGGAGATATACTGAGAAATCTTTGTAACAGCATTTTCCTGCGATCACAGCTGTTCACAGCTACGAGGCTGGGACCGCTTCCATTCGCTTCGTCTTGATCTGTAGATGTTATTTAATGTCTCATTTGTTCATTTTGATGGAGAAAAAGTTGTGAATTTAGTGAATTCAGAGTTTCTAAGATGCAAAAGTAGGCATGTTTGAGTACTCAGGTCCAGTGGCTCACTGCGTTAATGCTCGCCCCTGGATGCGGTTGGTCGCGTGTTCGAATCCATGCTGTGGCATACTTTTTTTCATTTTCACCCTTTTTCTATGGATCTCCAAAAAGTCAACTTTGACTTTTTCTGAGTCTGGAGGAATTCAAGGGGAGTTTTCAAGGGACTCTAGCCGCCTTATGAGGCACTATTTTTGAATACTTTTTTCCATTTTCACCCTTTTTCTATGGATCTCCAAAAAGTGAACTTTTACATTTTCTGAGTCTGGAGGAATTCATGGGGAGTTTTCAGGGGAGTGCATTCTCTCTGCTATCTCCTCCCTGTGTGTGCGTTGCTGCATGCAGCAGCTGCGTGTGTGTGTGTAAACTGCCCCTCCCCTTCGCAAGCAGGCGGGGGAGAGAGAGATGTTTCGTCTCGATTTACACATGCTATGACTCCGGGGTTACTTCCATTCGCTTCGTCTTGATCTGTTGATGTTATTTCATGTCTCGTTTGTCCATTGTGACGGTGGGAAAGCCAGGGAAATGTCCCGGAGATATACTGAGAAATCTTTGTAACAGCATTTTCCTGCGATCACAGCTGTTCACAGCTACGAGGCTGGGACCGCTTCCATTCGCTTCGTCTTGATCTGGAGATGTTATTTCATGTCTCATTTGTTCATTTTGATGGAGAAAAGGTTGTACATTTAGTGAATTCAGAGTGTCTAAGATGCACAAGTAGGCATGTTTGAGTACTCAGGTCCAGTGGCTCACTGCGTTAATGCTCGCCCCTGGATGCGGTTGGTCGCGTGTTCGAATCCATGCTGTGGCATTCTTTTTTTAACTTTCACCCTTTTTCTATGGATCTCCAAAAAGTGATCTTTTACATTTTCTGAGTCTGGAGGAATTCAAGGGGAGTTTTCAGGGGAGTGCGTTCTCTCTGCCATCTCCTCCCTGTGTGTGTGTTGCTGCATGCAGCAGCTGCGTGAGTGTGTAAACTGCCCCTCCCCCTCGCAAGCAGGCGGGGGAGAGAGAGATGTTTCGTCTCGATTTACACATGCTATGACTCCGGGGGTACCTCCATTCGCTTCGTCTTGATCTGTTGATGTTATTTCATGTCTCGTTTGTCCAATGTGACGGTGGGAAAGCCAGGGAAATGTCCCGGAGATATACTGAGAAATCTTTGTAACAGCATTTTCCTGCGATCACAGCTGTTCACAGCTACGAGGCTGGGACCGCTTCCATTCGCTTCGTCTTGATCTGGAGATGTTATTTCATGTCTCATTTGTTCATTTTGATGGAGAAAAGGTTGTACATTTAGTGAATTCAGAGTGTCTAAGATGCACAAGTAGGCATGTTTGAGTACTCAGGTCCAGTGGCTCACTGCGTTAACGCTCGCCCCTGGATGCGGTTGGTCGCGTGTTCGAATCCATGCTGTGGCATTCTTTTTTTAACTTTCACCCTTTTTCTATGGATCTCCAAAAAGTGATCTTTTACATTTTCTGAGTCTGGAGGAATTCAAGGGGAGTTTTCAGGGGAGTGCGTTCTCTCTGCCATCTCCTCCCTGTGTGTGTGTTGCTGCATGCAGCAGCTGCGTGAGTGTGTAAACTGCCCCTCCCCCTCGCAAGCAGGCGGGGGAGAGAGAGATGTTTCGTCTCGATTTACACATGCTATGACTCCGGGGGTACCTCCATTCGCTTCGTCTTGATCTGTTGATGTTATTTCATGTCTCGTTTGTCCAATGTGACGGTGGGAAAGCCAGGGAAATGTCCCGGAGATATACTGAGAAATCTTTGTAACAGCATTTTCCTGCGATCACAGCTGTTCACAGCTACGAGGCTGGGACCGCTTCCATTCGCTTCGTCTTGATCTGTAGATGTTATTTAATGTCTCATTTGTTCATTTTGATGGAGAAAAAGTTGTGAATTTAGTGAATTCAGAGTTTCTAAGATGCAAAAGTAGGCATGTTTGAGTACTCAGGTCCAGTGGCTCACTGCGTTAATGCTCGCCCCTGGATGCGGTTGGTCGCGTGTTCGAATCCATGCTGTGGCATACTTTTTTTCATTTTCACCCTTTTTCTATGGATCTCCAAAAAGTCAACTTTGACTTTTTCTGAGTCTGGAGGAATTCAAGGGGAGTTTTCAAGGGACTCTAGCCGCCTTATGAGGCACTATTTTTGAATACTTTTTTCCATTTTCACCCTTTTTCTATGGATCTCCAAAAAGTGAACTTTTACATTTTCTGAGTCTGGAGGAATTCATGGGGAGTTTTCAGGGGAGTGCATTCTCTCTGCCATCTCCTCCCTGTGTGTGCGTTGCTGCATGCAGCAGCTGCGTGTGTGTGTGTAAACTGCCCCTCCCCTTCGCAAGCAGGCGGGGGAGAGAGAGATGTTTCGTCTCGATTTACACATGCTATGACTCCGGGGTTACTTCCATTCGCTTCGTCTTGATCTGTTGATGTTATTTCATGTCTCGTTTGTCCATTGTGACGGTGGCAAAGCCAGGGAAATGTCCCGGAGATATACTGAGAAATCTTTGTAACAGCATTTTCCTGCGATCACAGCTGTTCACAGCTACGAGGCTGGGACCGCTTCCATTCGCTTCGTCTTGATCTGTAGATGTTATTTCATGTCTCATTTGTTCATTTTGATGGAGAAAAAGTTGTACATTTAGTGAATTCAGAGTGTCTAAGATGCAAAAGTAGGCATGTTTGAGTACTCATGTCCAGTGGCTCACTGTGTTAACGCTCGCCCCTGGATGCGGTTGGTCGCGTGTTCGAGTCCATGCTGTGGCATTCTTTTTTTCATTTTCACCCTTTTTCTATGGATCTCCAAAAAGTGATCTTTTACATTTTCTGAGTCTGGAGGAATTCAAGGGGAGTTTTCAGGGGAGTGCGTTCTCTCTGCCATCTCCTCCCTGTGTGTGTGTTGCTGCATGCAGCAGCTGCGTGTGTGTGTAAACTGCCCCTCCCCTTCGCAAGCAGGCGGGGGAGAGAGAGATGTTTTGTCTCGATTTACACATGCTATGACTCCGGGGGTACCTCCATTCGCTTCGTCTTGATCTGTTGATGTTATTTCATGTCTCGTTTGTCCATTGTGACGGTGGGAAAGCCAGGGAAATGTCCCGGAGATATACTGAGAAATCTTTGTAACAGCATTTTCCTGCGATCACAGCTGTTCACAGCTACGAGGCTGGGACCGCTTCCATTCGCTTCGTCTTGATCTGGAGATGTTATTTCATGTCTCATTTGTTCATTTTGATGGAGAAAAGGTTGTACATTTAGTGAATTCAGAGTGTCTAAGATGCACAAGTAGGCATGTTTGAGTACTCAGGTCCAGTGGCTCACTGCGTTAACGCTCGCCCCTGGATGCGGTTGGTCGCGTGTTCGAATCCATGCTGTGGCATACTTTTTTTCATTTTCACCCTTTTTCTATGGATCTCCAAAAAGTCAACTTTGACTTTTTCTGAGTCTGGAGGAATTCAAGGGGAGTTTTCAAGGGACTCTACCCGCCTTATGAGGCACTATTTTCGAATACTTTTTTCCATTTTCACCCTTTTTCTATGGATCTCCAAAAAGTGAACTTTTACATTTTCTGAGTCTGGAGGAATTCAAGGGGAGTTTTCAGGGGAGTGCATTCTCTCTGACATCTCCTCCCTGTGTGTGCGTTGCTGCATGCAGCAGCTGCGTGTGTGTGTGTAAACTGCCCCTCCCCTTCGCAAGCAGGCGGGGGAGAGAGAGATGTTTCGTCTCGATTTACACATGCTATGACTCCGGGGTTACTTCCATTCGCTTCGTCTTGATCTGTTGATGTTATTTCATGTCTCGTTTGTCCATTGTGACGGTGGGAAAGCCAGGGAAATGTCCCGGAGATATACTGAGAAATCTTTGTAACAGCATTTTCCTGCGATCACAGCTGTTCACAGCTACGAGGCTGGGACCGCTTCCATTCGCTTCGTCTTGATCTGGAGATGTTATTTCATGTCTCATTTGTTCATTTTGATGGAGAAAAGGTTGTACATTTAGTGAATTCAGAGTGTCTAAGATGCACAAGTAGGCATGTTTGAGTACTCAGGTCCAGTGGCTCACTGCGTTAACGCTCGCCCCTGGATGCGGTTGGTCGCGTGTTCGAATCCATGCTGTGGCATTCTTTTTTTAATTTTCACCCTTTTTCTATGGATCTCCAAAAAGTGATCTTTTACATTTTCTGAGTCTGGAGGATTTCAAGGGGAGTTTTCAGGGGAGTGCGTTCTCTCTGCCATCTCCTCCCTGTGTGTGTGTTGCTGCATGCAGCAGCTGCGTGAGTGTGTAAACTGTCCCTCCCCCTCGCAAGCAGGCGGGGGAGAGAGAGATGTTTCGTCTCGATTTACACATGCTATGACTCCGGGGGTACCTCCATTCGCTTCGTCTTGATCTGTTGATGTTATTTCATGTCTCGTTTGTCCAATGTGACGGTGGGAAAGCCAGGGAAATGTCCCGGAGATATACTGAGAAATCTTTGTAACAGCATTTTCCTGCGATCACAGCTGTTCACAGCTACGAGGCTGGGACCGCTTCCATTCGCTTCGTCTTGATCTGTAGATGTTATTTAATGTCTCATTTGTTCATTTTGATGGAGAAAAAGTTGTGAATTTAGTGAATTCAGAGTTTCTAAGATGCAAAAGTAGGCATGTTTGAGTACTCAGGTCCAGTGGCTCACTGCGTTAATGCTCGCCCCTGGATGCGGTTGGTCGCGTGTTCGAATCCATGCTGTGGCATACTTTTTTTCATTTTCACCCTTTTTCTATGGATCTCCAAAAAGTCAACTTTGACTTTTTCTGAGTCTGGAGGAATTCAAGGGGAGTTTTCAAGGGACTCTAGCCGCCTTATGAGGCACTATTTTTGAATACTTTTTTCCATTTTCACCCTTTTTCTATGGATCTCCAAAAAGTGAACTTTTACATTTTCTGAGTCTGGAGGAATTCATGGGGAGTTTTCAGGGGAGTGCATTCTCTCTGCCATCTCCTCCCTGTGTGTGCGTTGCTGCATGCAGCAGCTGCGTGTGTGTGTGTAAACTGCCCCTCCCCTTCGCAAGCAGGCGGGGGAGAGAGAGATGTTTCGTCTCGATTTACACATGCTATGACTCCGGGGTTACTTCCATTCGCTTCGTCTTGATCTGTTGATGTTATTTCATGTCTCGTTTGTCCATTGTGACGGTGGGAAAGCCAGGGAAATGTCCCGGAGATATACTGAGAAATCTTTGTAACAGCATTTTCCTGCGATCACAGCTGTTCACAGCTACGAGGCTGGGACCGCTTCCATTCGCTTCGTCTTGATCTGGAGATGTTATTTCATGTCTCATTTGTTCATTTTGATGGAGAAAAGGTTGTACATTTAGTGAATTCAGAGTGTCTAAGATGCACAAGTAGGCATGTTTGAGTACTCAGGTCCAGTGGCTCACTGCGTTAACGCTCGCCCCTGGATGCGGTTGGTCGCGTGTTCGAATCCATGCTGTGGCATTCTTTTTTTAATTTTCACCCTTTTTCTATGGATCTCCAAAAAGTGATCTTTTACATTTTCTGAGTCTGGAGGAATTCAAGGGGAGTTTTCAGGGGAGTGCGTTCTCTCTGCCATCTCCTCCCTGTGTGTGTGTTGCTGCATGCAGCAGCTGCGTGAGTGTGTAAACTGCCCCTCCCCCTCGCAAGCAGGCGTGGGAGAGAGAGATGTTTCGTCTCGATTTACACATGCTATGACTCCGGGGGTACCTCCATTCGCTTCGTCTTGATCTGTTGATGTTATTTCATGTCTCGTTTGTCCAATGTGACGGTGGGAAAGCCAGGGAAATGTCCCGGAGATATACTGAGAAATCTTTGTAACAGCATTTTCCTGCGATCACAGCTGTTCACAGCTACGAGGCTGGGACCGCTTACATTCGCTTCGTCTTGATCTGTAGATGTTATTTAATGTCTCATTTGTTCATTTTGATGGAGAAAAAGTTGTGAATTTAGTGAATTCAGAGTTTCTAAGATGCAAAAGTAGGCATGTTTGAGTACTCAGGTCCAGTGGCTCACTACGTTAATGCTCGCCCCTGGATGCGGTTGGTCGCGTGTTCGAATCCATGCTGTGGCATACTTTTTTTCATTTTCACCCTTTTTCTATGGATCTCCAAAAAGTCAACTTTGACTTTTTCTGAGTCTGGAGGAATTCAAGGGGAGTTTTCAAGGGACTCTAGCCGCCTTATGAGGCACTATTTTTGAATACTTTTTTCCATTTTCACCCTTTTTCTATGGATCTCCAAAAAGTGAACTTTTACATTTTCTGAGTCTGGAGGAATTCGTGGGGAGTTTTCAGGGAAGTGCATTCTCTCTGCCATCTCCTCCCTGTGTGTGCGTTGCTGCATGCAGCAGCTGCGTGTGTGTGTGTAAACTGCCCCTCCCCTTCGCAAGCAGGCGGGGGAGAGAGAGATGTTTCGTCTCGATTTACACATGCTATGACTCCGGGGTTACTTCCATTCGCTTCGTCTTGATCTGTTGATGTTATTTCATGTCTCGTTTGTCCATTGTGACGGTGGGAAAGCCAGGGAAATGTCCCGGAGATATACTGAGAAATCTTTGTAACAGCATTTTCCTGCGATCACAGCTGTTCACAGCTACGAGGCTGGGACCGCTTCCATTCGCTTCGTCTTGATCTGTTGATGTTATTTCATGTCTCGTTTGTCCATTGTGACGGTGGGAAAGCCAGGGAAATGTCCCGGAGATATACTGAGAAATCTTTGTATCAGCATTTTCCTGCGATCACAGCTGTTCGCAGCTACGAGGCTGGGACCGCTTCCATTCGCTTCGTCTTGATCTGTAGATGTTATTTAATGTCTCATTTGTTCATTTTGATGGAGAAAAAGTTGTACATTTAGTAAATTCAGAGTGTCTAAGATGCACAAGTAGGCATGTTTGAGTACTCAGGTCCAGTGGCTCACTGGGTTAACGCTCGCCCCTGGATGCGGTTGGTCGAGTGTTCGAATCCATGCTGTGGCATTCTTTTTTTCATTTTCACCCTTTTTCTATGGATCTCCAAAAAGTCAACTTTGACTTTTTCTGAGTCTGGAGGAATTCAAGGGGAGTTTTCAAAGGACTCTACCCGCCTTATGAGGCACTATTTTCGAATATTTTTTTCCATTTTCACCCTTTTTCTATGGATCTCCAAAAAGTGAACTTTTACATTTTCTGAGTCTGGAGGAATTCAAGCGGAGCTTTCAGGGGAGTGCATTCTCTCTGCCATCTCCTCCCTGTGTGTGCGTTGCTGCATGCAGCAGAGCGTGTGTGTGTGTAAACTGCCCCTCCCCTTCGCAAGCAGGCGGGGGAGAGAGAGATGTTTCGTCTCGATTTACACATGCTATGACTCCGGGGGTACTTCCATTCGCTTCGTCTTGATCTGTTGATGTTATTTCATGTCTCGTTTGTCCATTGTGACGGTGGGAAAGCCAGGGAAATGTTCCGGAGATATACTGAGAAATCTTTGTAACAGCATTTTCCTGCGATCACAGCTGTTCACAGCTACGAGGCTGGGACCGCTTCCATTCGCTTCGTCTTGATCTGGAGATGTTATTTCATGTCTCATTTGTTCATTTTGATGGAGAAAAGGTTGTACATTTAGTGAATTCAGAGTGTCTAAGATGCACAAGTAGGCATGTTTGAGTACTCAGGTCCAGTGGCTCACTGCGTTAACGCTCGCCCCTGGATGCGGTTGGTCGCGTGTTCGGATCCATGCTGTGGCATACTTTTTTTCATTTTCACCCTTTTTCTATGGATCTCCAAAAAGTCAACTTTGACTTTTTCTGAGTCTGGAGGAATTCAAGGGGAGTTTTCAAGGGACTCTACCCACCTTATGAGGCACTATTTTCGAATACTTTTTTCCATTTTCACCCTTTTTCTATGGATCTCCAAAAAGTGAACTTTTACATTTTCTGAGTCTGGAGGAATTCAAGGGGAGTTTTCAGGGGAGTGCATTCTCTCTGCCATCTCCTCCCTGTGTGTGCGTTGCTGCATGCAGCAGCTGCGTGTGTGTGTGTAAACTGCCCCTCCCCTTCGCAAGCAGGCGGGGGAGAGAGAGATGTTTCGTCTCGATTTACACATGCTATGACTCCGGGGGTACTTCCATTCGCTTCGTCTTGATCTGTTGATGTTATTTCATGTCTCGTTTGTCCATTGTGACGGTGGGAAAGCCAGGGAAATGTCCCGGAGATATACTGAGAAATCTTTGTAACAGCATTTTCCTGCGATCACAGCTGTTCGCAGCTACGAGGCTGG
>NW_027640236.1:0-2000 GCF_949606895.1 Notothenia rossii | reverse complement strand
TTTAATGCAAATCTAAAAGGGCAAAGTATAAATACCATTGTGAGTGAAAAGAAAGAGATTGTCATATAATGCATGGTTCAGCAGGCGTCTTTTTAAACACAGCCACATACTCAGAGAATGTCTTCTTTGTCACAAGCAGCACAGAACAAAAAACAGTGCATTGAAAAAACAAAAACGTTAACAATCTATAATATTTATTTTACTGTCAACAAACATAATGTTGATATATTCTTTATTTTACACTTGATATTTTGTCAATATTATTGCTTGATGACATCGACAAAGTTGGTGATTATTGACATTGGTGTTATAATCGTGTTGTCTTAGTCATGAAATTTTTTTATTGACAATCAAAGTTTTCATTAAAGAAAAATAGCACAGTAACACACACTTGTAAAATAAGAGAAATGGGACCTATCAAAGCTCTTGCAGCCTTCAATGTACTTGACATATGAGCCCAATTATCACCAACAAAATGATGCTATCGTACTTCAGATGGCTTCCGAGTTGCTACCCCAATCCACATTTTGAAAGGAGGTTATTATCATAACTAATCAGCCACTTAAAAACAAAGCCTTATTACACTTGCCCTTCATTACATAAAAGACTGAGCAGACCCTTGGGTAAAAGCAAATATAATTGAAAGAAATCCACACAACCCGAACCATGGAAAACAATGAAATAAAATGCAAAAATATTATTAATTTCCTCACAGCCAGACACTTAGATCTTGTCTGCACACACTAAAGTGGAAGGATGAGACTCCGGAGAACTATAAAGGATTGAGGCATTTCTCATTGCAGAAACTATTAATAACCTTAATTTCCTGAACATTAAATCATCCAAATACGATTACTACCGTGCCAAGCTCGAACAATAATAGGACATTTACTGATCACTTAATCTCTGAAAAACAAAGCAAATGTATCCACTGCATAATTGTGTGTATGCATGTCATTTTTTGCTTTCCCTCTGGTCTTACGAGCCAACTAAAGTTCCATGACCTTTTGAACCTTTTCACACACTTGCCGTTTGCTCTCACATTACAATGTTTTCCTTCGTGCATGATTATGTAGTAAAAGCGTCAGAGCATGCATGCTTGTGTTTATGCCGAATGCCTTACATGTCTTCTTAGAGCTCTGACATCCAACACATTTAACCGCAATGCCCTCTGAGCTACCGGAGAAATAGGAAATGGAGGAACAGCTTTATAAAGTCAGCCAAGGAAGGAGGGCGCGGGGGGGCTTTGATCACATCCAAATACCACACGTACACACAGGGTATACAGAAGGTGTTTATGGGAGAACTCGGGCTCTTATTGTGGAGCAATGTTGTGGCTCACGTACATTACATTACATGTTAGACGCTTTTATCCAAAGCAATTTACGTACTCAATACTGTGGACAAGCACCACAGGAGCAATTTGGGGTGAAGTGTCTTGCCCAGGGACACAACGACATGCTGACTGCAGTGGGGTTTGAACCTGTGCTCCCCAGATCCGAACACCAACGTACTAGTCCACCACGCCACAATCTCCGTACGTTGGATGAAAGGTTTACATCTGTAAATGTCTCACCAGCCTCTCACCACATGTAGCTGATAGGGTTGTGTTGGTCAGTCTGACTCAAACTGCTGGATGCCAGTGGCCTTTTCATCCCAGCTGTCCATCACGAGTCCCACAATGCCCCTTCCTTACACCCTCCCCTCATTTTCCAACCCACTCTTGGGTCCTGGTGGCAGGGAATGAAAGGCAAACTGAGAGCTTAAATGGGTCTGCAATGTTGCGCCATAACAGAGCCCATAACAACTCTGCCACCCCTCACTTGGGTCTTTGAAGAAGATATTTATAAAGCATTAGTGTGGCAGCAGGGGCGAGTGTTAGCTGTTTTATCTCCCAGATCTGTCATGTGTTACCATGCACGAGGCGAGCTGTGCTGACAGAGTGACAGAGTGAGGGCCGATATGGCTGCCGCGGCACGTGTCCAGGGTCAAGCTTGGCG
>NW_027640237.1:0-71552 GCF_949606895.1 Notothenia rossii | reverse complement strand
AACAGTAGCAGCCTACGAAAAGCCCAATATAATGGTAGTAAAACAAAAGTAATTATTTTACTTTATTAACAGATTTCGGGTACCCTCAAAACTCTATAACAGATAACTTTGGACAACGTAGATTTTTTTTCAATGTGCAATTACTTTTTACAAGTTGAATGTGCGATCTAACATATTAGGTAGTCTTTATGATGTATAATATTAATACATCAAGGATGCTCACAATGTAGTTTTGTTTAGGGTGAGGGTTAACATTGTAGTTAAGGCTGTATGTCTCAAATCTACAGCCTTAGTCTAAAATATCACCAGAAACAAGTATGTTTTACAATTGTCACGCTGTAATATAAATGTATATTATTTGGACATATTTGATCATTTAATTTACAGCCTCGTGCAGGCATTATTTTAATAGACAATATATTCAGTTCTGCTTAGTTGTCCAATTATGTAGAAAAATGTACTTTAGTGGTTTGTGACCAACAAATATTGTCAAGACAAAGACAAAAGTACATGAAGACACACTGCATGTATAGCCACAAAAATGGCAGCATGGGTGACAAAAGATAAGCTAACAAAAACAATTTATAAAGACAACAATACAAACAAGTTTATAAAGTAAGCAGCAATCTTTATTAAAATAATGGTCAGTGTAATTGATAGTTGATCCAAACCTATATATATATATATTTGATCAATGTGCTAGAATATAAAATATTAAGATTTCGATCTATGTCGTTCAAATTATATCTGGAGTAACAAAGTACGTCATTTCTGGAACACATTATCTTCCAATTCTTATAAGTTATTGCTATTTTAAGTTAACTCATAATATAGTCTTCAATGAAATACCTGGCTCCTTAAAAGCTCCACTGTATGTATATGTTGAGTGCTGCAGTAAATGCTGACCTTTAAATACACAAGAGAGCAGCAAAATCACACAAAATGTAAAAGATCCACACGGGGCTGAACCAATACGAAGTAGCTATGGCTACGGTTTTGTGTACTTATGGCGCCCTCTGCTGTATTTGTATTGTGAACACACACAGTAACATGAATACATGTGTTCCAAGAAACTGAGAAGGCTTGACTGGGATAATTAGACATTTCTTAACATTTTAATAAAATCTAAAGAATCATGTCTTCAGTTTACCTCCTTATTATTTACAGTTTAACAAATCAAACAAATTAGTATTAACATGTATTTACTGTACATTGTCAAAGCAAACTCGGAGACACTTCATTTACAGATTTGCCTTTTACAATTACGTTTATATGCAAAAACAGCAGTGGTGTGTCACAGTATTCCTTAAGTAACAAATCCTGGTGATTTTACAAAAATTGTATTGGGGGGGAATGTCCTGGAGCAGAAAACATGACAAGGTCATAAAGGTTATTTACATTTTGTTAACAGTAAAATAATAATGCAATAATTAATTATACGTTCCAAATGGGACATTTATTGTTTCACATTATCATGTACAATAATTAGCCCACGGTATTTAAATTATCTTTTGTCAGAAAATTAAACCTTACATGAACATAAAGCCAAATTAGGTTTTGCAGTCACAAAAAAGAATTAGTAGCAAATAACGTATTTATAAGGTTGCAAGACATGAAAAAGAAGTTGAACCTTGCTGCCTGCCTAAAATGGAAAGATTTTATTCCTGAAAAAGTACACTACTTTTTCTCTAATTTCTTTGGTTTTCAGTCCATAGATGATTGGATTTAATGTTGGAGGGAAAATTAAAGTTGACATTCCAATGAATCTCCTTAAATGTGGTGAAAAACCTTTGATCCTGTATGATATGATAGTAAAAAGACCAAGACACTCCAAAAGGAGGAAAACTGTCAAATGTGTAGCACAGGTCTGCAGAGCTCTGGCTTTTGTGTCGGCTCTCTTGGATCTGAAGCATGCAACAAGGATCTGGAGATATGTGTACAAAATTGTCCCATTAGCCAACAGTTGTGTAAGAGCAACTATAAAGAGCCCATAAATATTATTGATGGTTGTGTCGGCACAGACCAGAGTTAGAAGAGAGGGGTTATCACAGTAGGGGTTGTGCAATACAGATCGACAGTGTGGTAAACGCAAAAGCAGACCAAAAAGGACAGTTATCAAAACTAGTGAACTCATCCACACTAATGTGATTATTCCCATAATGTGAGCATTCGTCATAACTGTTTTGTATTTCAAAGGGCAACATATGGCAATATATCTATCATATGCCATTGCAGTCAGACTGAAAATTGTACCTATTGCATAGATGTGGATAAAGAAAGCTTGGACAACACAAGCCGAGTATTGCATTGTCCTGTTGTTAGTGAGTATGCCCTTAATGACCAGAGGGAAGAAAGCTGTGGATCCTATGAGATCGCTGATAGAAAGGTTCAGCAATATTAGATACATGGGCTGATGCAGAGATTTGCTCAGTACAATGGTAAGTATTAGAAGAAGGTTGCAGAAAAGTATGATCATGTAGCTCAGAGTTGCAAAAAGAAATGCAGGAAAGACGTATTCAGAGGAGATATTTAAGCGTTCTAGCACCAAAACATTGGATGTATTATCGTGGATGTTCATTTTGATGCCCTTCCTGCCTAGAAAATGAAAAAGCCTTCATTGTTAATAATGTCATTATTGTTAGTAGCATAACAACTATGTACACATGAACGATTTAGCCCGAACATGTGAGAATGAATAACACAAGAAATGCATACAGAGATAATGTGGTAAAAGTCATATTTTAGCAAATTCAATAACTTACCAAATTATATGTCCACGCAACTTCACTCCTCTATGGGCTCAGATACATTTTGTTAATCATGACACATTACCAAATACTGTGCATGAATAACAAGTTATAGTGATTTGGATTCACAGCTTTGCACCAACACTTTAGAACCAAAATAGACAGAGAGGAGACAAATCGAACATTCATTCTGTCTCTGAACAAATACGAAACATGTAGTGAGCACTATACTAGCAGTGACCAACTGGTAACATCTTCAGAAGGATTAGCATCTTTATAGGAGTGATTTTCTTCTGAACAGAAGACAGTTCCCTGGAGTATGATTCACCATACATGTATTGTTGCATTGTTATGGCAATGACTTATGGACTGGTGCTTTGAAAAAATAATAAATGTATTTGTTGATGAACCACCATCCACACATTAATATAAACTAAATAAAAAAGTGTTTACAGAAGAACTTTCTGTTAAAAAAACAAAACATAATTTAATTGGATTGTAGAATATAAGTTATTTGAATACTTTAAGTTACACAGTTTCCAACCTAGTGTGGTAAAGGCATCATCCTTACTGTTATGTTACAAAAGCTGACCTTGCAGAAAAACACAGTTTGGCTTTTTTGATTGGCCAAACAGCTGGACAAAGAGGCCTACAATGGGCAAGGTTGCACAAATATATAGGGACTCAGACCACTCTTCCATTGTAAAACATAGCTGAACATGAGATTCAAATGTTTTCTGTAACAATTAAATATATGTTGCCACATGTTCTATATGTTGCCACGAAGACAAACGTTTTAAGGAGGAGTTTTAAACCCCAGATATAATATTCAGATTAGGGCGATCGGACGACTATATTGGACATATCAAGTAGGTTGCCTGCAGATATTCTCCGATTTATTTTGCTAATTGATGAATGGCTCCGAACAGCTAGTGAAAGCTGCTGATCAGCAGGCAGATAGAGAGACTGCCGAGAGAAACAGCATGTAAACCTGGCCCATTTTTATATCTACCTCTGTAAAATAAGCATTTATTTTGATATTAGGCAGTGGCGTTTTCTCCTGGAGGCCAAGGGAAGCCAGGCTTCCCCTGTTTTTTCGGATTGTAGTTATAATTGTAATAAATAAATAAAAACACTTCGTTTAGTTTCGGAAATTCTTTGTTGTGTGTTGCTGCCGGCCCGTCTCTCCCCCATTCTCATTGAGTATTTTACAAAGAGTGAAACAGCGCCCCTCCAGATGTTATGGTGAAACAGTATATTGCACTCTCTGTTGCGAGAGGAGGCCAGCCGAAATTTGCTTCCCTTGGTGAAAAAAAATGGAGGGATTGACCAATCAGATGAGGCTCACGTCATGCCCCTGCCAACCTGTGATTGGTCAGGGCCATGCCAAGGGAAGCCAGAGGCGGCTGGCTTCCCTTGCCTCACAATCCAATCAAATCGCATCAACTTAGTGGTGCAGTGACGCGTCCCAAAAAGCGGAAGTAAGCTGCGCTCGGTTTCCCTCGACAAAATAGCAATGGGATTTCTCCACAGGGTTTTGGAAAATAGCTCAAAATAAGGTCAGTGGAAAACGAACCTGTTAGATAAATGCACGTTTTGTTCAGTCGGATAATATCCACATGTCTACCCTACTTTTATAATTTTCAAATCATAAATCTAATCGATAGAAGATAGATAGCGTCACTGCACCACTCTCACCGCCGTTAGAAAGTAGCAAGCAACTGAAGCAAGTGCAATTATGGAGGGTGGAGATTTGGAGTATTTAATCAAAAATAGTTGTACTAAACTTCCGCTGCAGCAGCAACAACAAATACAATCTGATGACAGGCCAATGCCTAAACTGGAGCTGTGTACAGCGAGGAACAAAGGAGCGAACCGGACGTAAAACGTTAAAGGTCTCCTGATTTAGTTTGTGAATGAATGCTTATTAGAGTTTCGGCTGGAGAGTGCGTGCGGACCTGCCGGTCAGATAACAGGCGTGTGTAAGTCCTGCATCTGTATGATACAAATGTGTGTAAAATGATACCGGGCGCTGTAATCACTCATCTGGTTACGTTATTACATTGACCACCACACCCCCCCCCCCCACCCCAAAAGAAAGGACGTATTATTGGCTTCCCCTAATTTTTTCCCCACGCCACGCTACTGATATTAGGTTGGATATTCGACAAACATCAACTCCAAATCAAGTGGCCTCTACTTCCTTAGTTTCATAGACTGCTAGCTGCATAGACGTCGGAACTAGGGGTGCGGGGGGTGCGGCAGCACCCCCTCCCGTCAGCCTCAGGAATCACAGGATTAGCCTACGTTAAAAAAATAAAAATAAAGATTCTGAATTTAAACTCAATTTGTCTGACTTACATGTATTTCTTAATACAGATCTTTTGATGTGATATGCACCCTGCCTGGCTCAATACAGCAGCCTGGCTGACATGGCATAGCTGTTGCTATGCAGACTGCATCTGACAGCTCACTGTGACGTTGGCCTATGTGTAAAAAAAAAAAAAAAAAAGTAGCGGGATTTTTTTTTATGTTTGCTGTGTTCGCGGCTCTCATTTGTTTTTAGCATATGCATAGGCTACATGATTTGAGTTCAACTACGCCAGCTAGAACTAGCCTATGTCTCAAAAACGAATTTCAGATTTTTTTACAAATCCGCCCGACCCAGCTAAACGTCCGAGAGAGACACCTAGAGGCTGTGTGCCAGCAACCGGACAGCAGCAGCAGGCAGCCGAAGGGCCCGGCGGCCCTCGGCCTCGTCCTTCCTCCCCAGCGCCACCACCAGCACCCGGTGCTAGCCAAGAAGAGGCAATATCATGCAAACCACCACAGGATTACAATTTTCCTGCCAAGAAGTTGGGTGAGAACTTCACTCGTTCCTGCAAGGCCGCTTGGTTCAGAGAGTGGCCGTGGCTGGAATACATCGCGGTCAGTGATGGCATTGTGTGTGGTGTGTGCAGGTCAGCTGTCAAGCGCAAGTTGGTCGGGTCAGAACAAGCTGACAGTCCGTTTTTGAAAGATACGGGCTTTTCAAACTGGAGAAAAGCAAAGGAGAAAATCAGAGACCACGAGAAAACACGCATTCATTTAGATGCGACTCAAAGATTGGCTGCATTGAAAACTACGCCAATTAATGCGCTTTTGTCTGAGGCTGCTGCTAAAGAACAAATAACAGCCCGGAAAATGCTGGAGCTCGTTTTCAGCAGCGTGAGATTCCTGGGGCGCCAGGGACTCCCTCTGAGAGGAGCTGCAAATCGGGATGGGGTGTTGTGGCAGCTAGTGGTCGAGAGGGTACGCGCTGATCCTGACCTGCAAAACTGGATGAAGAGGAGGGACAATTGGATGTCGGGCAGCATCCAGAATGAAGTTCTGGAGCTGTTTGCCCATGACATCCAGAGGAAAATCGGAGCCAAAGCATCCGAAAGTCCTTTTTTCGGCTTAACTGCTGATGGGACCACCGACGTCAGTGGAAAAGAACAGTTCTCATGCAGTATACAATTTGCAGATGAAAATCTTGAAGTCCAGAATTTCTTTCTGGGCTTTTACAACGCTCCAGACACAACCGCCGAGATGCTTTTTCTGTGCATTAAAGATGTCCTTGTTCGGCTAAATCTGCCGCTGGAGAAGCTGAAAGGCTACTGTTTTGATGGAGCCAGCAACATGTCAGGGAGGTTCAAGGGAGTGCAGGCAAGATTAAAGGAAACATGTCCTGACTCCTTGTTTGTCCACTGCGCAAACCACTCTCTGGATTTAGTGTTGCAAGAAGTGGCAAAAGAAGTGCACCTTGTTGCCGATACACTGAACTTTGTTCGGGAAGTCACAGTTGTGATTAATGATTCAGCAAAGAGAAAAACGTTATACCAGTCTCTTTTTGGATGTGGAGAAGTGATCAACCTGCTTGCCCTGTGCCCAACTCGGTGGTGCGTCAGAGTTGTGGCACTGTCACGGTTGCTGGCATGCTATGGAGAGATGCTGCAGACATTTAGGACCTTGGAGAGTGACAGGATTGTCAAGGGGGAGACGCGTGCCAAAGTGGCAGGATTGCTCAAAAAGGGCACCACTACGCGCACAGTCTTTGGTTTGTTTGCCTGCGTTACCATGTTTACGCCATGTGAATCCGTGGCTCGGTCACTGCAAGGCACCAAAGTCACAGCCCTTGGATCAATGGAAGCTGCCAAACTTCTTTGCCAGCGACTGAACACACTCAGACAAGATGACACCTTCGCTGACCTTGTGGCCAAGACCAAACAATACACAGAGCGCTACAACTTGAAGCCTCCTCATCCAGTGCGCACCAGCAAGACCCCAGCGCGTTTTCGCCATACAGCGGAGGAGGAGGAACGGGAGTTGGAGAACGAGGGTAAATAAATAGGCCTAAATAAATAAATAAATAATGCCAACAGTATTTTAAAATTAATCATAAAGCTCATCGGTCTGTAATGTTGAAAGAATGCAACAAATACGCACACAGAGCGTGCTCTCCAGCATTTGTGGACAGATTTGATCTATCCATAGAAAACGATATCATAGTTCATAATAATGTACTACATCCATGTACGCTTATTTGCAAAATTAGCCTGCAATTAATAATTCATTACAATGGTATCAACTGACTAAATAACGTATAGGCCTACTTTCATAACAAACCATATTCATAATTTGAATTTAAATTGAAAATTTAAGGTTGACCCACCCAGCTTAAATAGGCAGCCCATATGGAAACTATTTGTTGGTTGTTGTTTAACTGTTATATTTAACTATTAAAGAATATCCAAGCCTGTGGAAGAGGGAATTGTTTGAGGCCCTGGACTTGGTGCGCACAGAGGTGGAGCGGCGCTTTGACCAGGAAGGACTCCGCGTAGCTGCAGGGCGAGAGCAGGCAGTTCTACAGGCGGCCCAAGGGAAACGAGTGGATGTGGGTTCCCTGGAACTGACTTCCTTTTCAAGAGAGCAGCTAAGCCTTGAGCTGGACATCCTGAGCGACGTGTGTAGGGGGCGAGAAGTGAAAACCATTCAGGATGTATTGGCCATTCTGCACACCTTGCAGCCCCAATCCCGCTCCATGCTGTCGGAAGCGGAGAGGCTCATAAAGCTCTGTCTGGCTCTGCCCATTTCTGTCGCGGCATCCGAGCGCTCGTTCTCGGCGTTGCGCAGGTTGAAAACGTGGCTGCGCAATACTATTAAGCAGGAGAGACTCACTCATTTGGCCATTATGAATGCGCATAGCGACCTTCTCGATGAATGCGATGTCTCGACCCTGCTTAAAGAATTTATCAGCAGAACAACGGAGAGAAGGTCTACTTTTGGAACAGTTTAAAAGCCCTTACGAGCGCAAAGTAAACCGTTATTTTTCTGAATGTTCCATTAGGCCTATGTTCGTAAAGGCTGTATTATTCTGTTGATTTTCTGAATGCTGTAGGCCTATGTTATCGCCTATTAGGCTACAGTATGTTCCTTAATAAAGGCTTGATTAATTCATTCATTCATTTTGTTTCATACATTTTCGTAACAATTAAGATGCTGCGTGTGTTTATGTAGCCTATATCTGTTATGTATAGGCCTAGGCTATTAGGCCTACGTGTCGAGTTCGTTAATCATTGATAGTGTGAGTTTCCCCCCCGACCCTCCCAGCAAAAATCCCGCACCCCCCCCCAGAAAATAGTTCCGACGTCCCTGGCTAGCTGTCCGAGGATGGTGAGCTACAAGGTTTCACATAGGGACCATCAATACCTTGTTCAAATGACACAAATGTTATTTATAGTACCTACTTGCTAACTTGCACATATAAGTGAAAATTAAGTGAACACAAATATAATCATTTCTAAGTGGCACAAGTGGCACACTGGACTTATCAGACACACCTATTTTTATTGGATTTGAGTGCTTTGTCTACTTTATGTGAATGTTTTCATAAAAGGGTATATAGGATTGAATAGATCACGGTAACCTACAATGTACTGTAGATGATCACAGTAAGCAACAATGTACTAACTAGAACATCACAGTAGGTTAACAATGTACTGTAGATATTCACAGTAACCAAAAATGTATTGTATAAGATCACAGTAACCAACAATGTACTGTAGAACATCACAGTAACCAACAATGTACTGTAGATATTCACAGTAACCAACAATGTACTGTAGAAGATCACGGTAACCAACAATGTACTGTAGAACATCACAGTAACCAACAATGTACTGTAGAACATCACAGTAACCAACAACGTACTGTAGAACATCACAGTAACCAACAATGTACTGTAGAAGATCACAGTAACCAACAATGTACTGTAGAAGATCACAGTAACCAACAATGTACTGTAGATGATCACAGTAACCAACAATGTACTGTAGAACATCACAGTACAGTAACTAGCAATGTACTGTAGAACATCACAGTAACCAACAATGTACTGTAGATATTCACAGTAACCAACAATGTACTGTAGAACATCACAGTAACCAAAAAAGAAAGAACTAACCGAAAAACCCCATTTATAGCTAAAATATCTTAAATAAACCAATATATTTTTCTTAATATATATAATCTTGATGCAGTGTAATTACTAGTTTGGCTATACTAGATATTTTATATCCTTATTAGATATATATTTGCAGGGGCGGCCTAAGGGTGTGAAAAGTTAGAACGATTCTAAGGGCCCGTGACTGACAGGGGCACAAACAATTTTAGAACATTAAGAAAAAAATGTTTAAGTAACCAATGTGATATCTTTTCATGGGGCCCAAAATCCCTGCCGGCGCCCCTGTATATTTGTAAGACCCTATGTCTGTGCAAACTGGAAGAACTACAAATGTGGTGCTGATTTATACAAAGAATGTGTTTTGGCATTGCACCTTAAATACGCAACACAGAGGAATAAAAATAGACAAAAGTAAGGTAATAATCATCATTTGTATTATTATTGTGGCGGCAGGGTTTTTTATTTACCCAAAAGTCCACAGAAAACATCATAAACCAATCATTTCTAATAACTAGGCCTATAAAAGAGGTCAACAGACAAGACTTCAAAGAAACATGGCATCAACTTAACACTTAGGTGTTAACTCAACAAACTGACCTGCTACAATGAAAACCCAAGGAACCTATATAGTGGCGTGCCCAAACCAAGTTGAAACCAAGGGATAATTAATAGTAACAGAAAACACAAAGGACACGGACAAAACCCAAATCCCCCCTTTAACATGAAAGCAGGTGGTTTGTCCCAATCTGTCCCAATTGGCTCCTTGCAATATTTATGAGTCCTCAGCGCTAGGCCATGCCCTTTGCTGAACCAGGAAGTAAACTCCCCCAATGGACATGGTAATTCAAGAGACAAAGAAAGTAATTAATACAAATAATTTTGTCAGTTAATTTATGTAACCCTAGCCAAAGTTTGACAGTCCGACGTCAGGCCGCTTAGTGAAAAAGCAAGTTAAGCTAACTGTACTCGGCAAGCTTATCAAAATGTCTTACACGTGTAAGGTTTGTAAGTTCAGGACAGGGTCCATTCCTACATGCATTTGGTTGTCTGTATTCAAAGTATTTTCAAATATTGTGTATTATATAAGAATAGTGATAATGTATTTGCCAAACAGTGCCTTTTGTTGTGTCTCGTCAAATGTGTTGGTTATGTTTATGTATTATGTCTGTCATTTCACGTTTAGTAAGGTTTTCATGTTTATTCACGTCATGACAGATGTCTATTGTCATTCATCTTTAGTTAAGTCCCTGTGTTTCATGTCGTGTCTCGTTTTCCATTTCCTGTTTCATTTTCTACTTACCTCTTGTCTTTCATTTCAGGCCCTGTTAGGCCCCCCTTTTTGTGTTTTCCCGCCATCATCAGTGTCTGCCCCGCCCCTGATTGTTTCCACCTATTCCCACTCACCTCATGTTTAAATAGTCCTGTCTCCCCCCTGTCCTGTGTCAGTTCATGTTTGTTCCCACATGTGGTCGTGCCAGGCCTCAGCAAAGAGAGGATAGTTTCCAGTCTTGTCAGGTTTTGTTGTTGTGTTAGTTTAAGTTTATTTCAGAGGGATTTTCTGTTCAATGACATTAAAAAGAAAATGTTTGTTACATTCAAGAATGTGTCTCTGGGTCGTGCATTTGGGTTCTTCAGTTTGTGTCGAGGTCGTGACAGCACGTCTCTAAAATGGCTTCATATTCTTTGTGTTTTCTTATCGACACTGTTTTAAAAATGCAATCTGCAATGCAATATTTTTTTTTTAAACAAGATGTTTATTAATTTTCATTCTTACAAATACTTATAACAACAAAACATTAAAATAAAACAAATGTGAAAAACAGAGACAAAGACAAGACAGGACATCATTACAAAAATTAAATGAAATTGAAATATTAAATATATAATAAAAATAAGAGACATTAAATAAAATGACATTTTACAATAAAATAAAATTGGGCAGTAGCAACATTACCCTAAGAAGTGTACACAGTCAAATCAGTTTAAGAAGTACTTTACCTTTCCATTCAACCAGATCGCTCTCATGGATTTCCATTATTATTCCTTGGCATGTTTGACACATTAACATCGCCCAACAGTTGAGTAAACGGGCCCCAAACCCTATCGTAGGTTTCATTTTTCCTTTTCAGAATATACGTTATCTTCTCCATAGAATAGCAATTACTCATTTCCCTCAGCCATTGGCCCACATGTGGCCTCTGAGTGTTCTTCCATGACAAGGCAATCGAGCGTTTTGCTTGGAGTAAACATGTTTATGAGATTCTTTTTATTCTTTGTTATGACTGGGGTGGAGGGGTAAAGTCCCAAAATAAACAATTTAGGATCAAGAGGTATCTTAACATCTAGCATTTTGTGAGATCTCGCACCAGAAAGTTGCCATCTCTTTGCACTCCCACATGCAGTGCAAAGTGTCCCTTTAGACTGTTCACACTTAATACATATATCTGGAATGTTATTAGATTATTGTAATCTAAACCTAACTCAACTTATTAAAGAGCCTACTCGTATTACACCCCGGTCTCAAACTCTTCTTGACTGGATACTGGCTTCTCATCCTGACAGATTTTCCAAGTCTGGTATCATGTCAGACTGTTTTAGTGACCATTGTGTTGTTTACTGTGTGTGGAAAATTAAAATTCCGAAAGTGCCCCCTAAGTTGATTAGTATCAGACAATATAAAAAACTGAATCTTGACTTATTTTTGAATGATTTACTTGCTATTAACTGGGACAGATTTCAGTTAATACCTTATGTTCAAGATGCATGGGATTTTTTTCTCTCCGAGTTCACAAAAGTAGTAGATAAACATGCACCATGGAAAACTATTAAGGTAAAGGGTAGACATCTCCCCTGGATCAGTCCTGAACTTATTGACCTCTTTAGGAAAAGGGTCAAAGCATGGACAACATACCATCTGACAAGAGACAATGCTGACTGGGAAATATATAGAAAACTGAGAAATCTAAGCAAAACTAAAACTTCTAATGCCAAAGCTATTTACTACAGAGAATGCCTGACTGGTGACTTTAAAAATCCCAAAGAATTCTGGAGAAAAATTAAAACAATTACTAACATCTCTGAAAAACATTCAATTAATCAAATTAATCAAATTAAGCTTGATGGCAATATTCTAAATGATCCACTATCTATTTCCCAGTTCTTCAACAATCATTTCTCGTCTGTCTGCTCCTCGCTTCTCCCTGACAGTCAACCGACTACCAGTTCTCCTGGTAATATGCCACCTTGTACCAGTTCTTTTTCCTTTCGGAAAATACGACCAACTGAAGTGCAGAAAGTAATTTGTGAATTAAAGGTAAGCAGTGGTGCTGGACTTGATGGGGTTGAAAATCGTTTTCTCAAGCTAGCCGCCAATATTATTATGTACCCTCTTACTGATTTATTCAACCTGTCACTTGTCTCCAGCGAACTACCACTTATCTGGAAATATGCACGTATTATTCCTCTTCATAAAAGTGGTGATCAGCTTGATTGCAATAATTACAGGCCTATCTCCATCCTATGCTCTGTTGCCAAAATATTTGAAAAAATCATCTTTAACCAACTTTCACTATACCTTAGTATTAACAACATTCTCACACCCCTTCAATCTGGTTTTAGATCAAATCATTCTACAGCTACTGCCCTACTTAAATTCACAAATGATGTGTTCTCTGCAGCTGATAGAGGGGAGTTAACTGGTGCCATCTTTATTGATCTTACCAAAGCTTTTGATGTTGTTGATCGCTATTTACTACTTGATAAATTATATGCTATTGGACTTTCTAGAAGTGCATTACTTTGGTTTAGCTCATATTTACATAATCGAAAACAGTGTGTTATTTTGAATGGGAAAAGTTCTGATCTCCTTATACAGCATAGTGGAGTACCTCAGGGCTCTACACTTGGACCACTACTTTTCACCATTTATATAAACAATTTGCCCTCCATTTTTCAAAACTGTAATGTTCATCTATATGCAGATGATACCGTTATTTACACATCAAAACCAAATCTCTCTCAAATTCAAGTTTCACTCCAGTCAGATTTCACCCTCCTGCAAGACTGGCTATTCCAGAACAAGTTACTTTTGAACAAAACTAAATCCTTCTCTATGATCTTTGGTACCCGACACAAACTCAAATCTTTGACTGGCTCATGTGATATTTCTTGCAATGATGGTACAATTCTGCATAGAGTTGACAGTTTTAAATATTTAGGGGTATGGCTTGACTCTAACCTTTCATTCAAACCTCATATTGATCATATACTGCATAAAGTAAACTTTGGTCTCGGTACTCTTTACCGCTCTCGGCACTGTTTTACCTTAAAAGTTAGGAAAAAACTTGCTACCCAACTGCTATTTCCCTTATTAGACTATTGTGACGTTGTTTATCTCAATGCTCCGAAATCTGTTCTAGCCCCGCTAAACATTGCTTACAATAGAATGTGTAGATTTATTCTCGGTTGTGATTTCCATACACACCACTGTGCACTGTACCTAAACCTCAATCTCCCTTCTCCTGATTTGAGAAGACATTTGCACTGGCTTGAGTTCATTTATAAAAGTTTCAACTTTAATTATCCCCCATATTTGAAACAGTATCTCTTTCGTTTTACATCAACCCACCAAGTTAGACATACCTCTCAGCTCTTCTTCACCGTTCCTCTAGTTAAAAAGGACATTGGCAAAAGAGCCTTCAAATTTAAAGCTCCTGCTGATTGGAATAACTTACCTGCTACCATCAGATCTCTCCCTACTCTGACTTTGTTCAAGCGTGCATTGTCGTCTCACCTCAAGGTTGAATGTTTTTGTATGACCTGAAGTACTTTATTTATTGTTTAAGGGTTGTTGAGGCTCCATCTTATTTCACCATCTCCTCATGAGATGACCCACCTATTGCCCATTTCTAAGTCTTTATTTCTAAGTCTTTATTGTTATGATTTTGTATATATAGTACAGCTACTCTACTTTACTCTACCCAATGATATGCATTCAATGTAACCGCCTATAATGTATTACCATGTGCTGTATGCTTAGGCTGAATGTTTGTAATTTCTTGGTTATTTCTTCCGATGTATGTGTGTGAATGTTGTTTGTATGTTGTACTTGTTTGTTATTTGTTTTCTTGGGACCCCCTTGAAAACGAGGTGATTCACCTCAAGGGGTTTATCCTAATAAAGAAATTTGAATATTAAACTGATGTAATCTCACAGGTATTACTGTATGTACATGCGCATCAGCCAATTGTGTTGTAGTAATCTTTATCTGGTATTCGCAGTTTGTCTATGTGCCTCAGTACATATCACACCCCAGTCATCCAAGGAAATATCCTCCTGTATATCTTCCTTCCAGGCGTTAAGCCGGTCGGTAGAAGATTCAGTGGAGTTAAAAACCAACAAGTTATATAGCACTGAAATAAGCCTTTTCCCATGACAATTATCAGAGATCACTCGTTCCTGTTCAGAAAGTGGTGGGGGAGTTAATAACTGGTTGCGGGATGCAGTTATAAAGCTTTGTACCTGTAAGTATTTATAAAAATTGCTATTTGAAAGGCCAAATTTAGTATGCAACTGTTCAAATGACATCAACGTTTCATCTTGAAACATATCTCCTATTTTTGTTAGACCTTTCGTTGCCCAATGATGGAAACCTTGGTCCATTCTTCCTGGTTTGAATTGGTCATTTCCCCAGATTGGGCTAAAACGGGACATTGATGATTTTTCCCCTAGCACATCTTGAATTTTATACCAAACATTGATCATATTCAATACAAATGGGTTAGATGTTTGTTCCCTGAGCTTTTTAACATTGGCAGAATACATGTATAAGTTAAGTGGCAATTTAGGGGTAAGTGAAAAGGCTTCAATGTCTACCCACGCTGGGACTGGGTCGGGGGAGAAGTAATACATTATGCTGCGTAATTGGGCAGCCCAGTAATACCACTGGAAGTTAGGAAGTTTGAGTCCTCCTCTGTCATACGGTAAGTATAATAACGTCAAACGTAGCCTGTGTCTTCTATTATTCCAAATGAAATTCGAACAAGTTTTCCTCAATTTAGTGAAATACGATAGTGGCAAGGGTAAAGGTATGTTTTGAAACAGGTACAATAGTTTTGGAAGGATATTCATTTTCAGTATATTTATTCGCCCTATTAAAGAAATTGGCATATTAGACCATCTTTCCATTGATTTATAAATTGATTCAAGAGCAGGATCATAATTGGTTTTTACAATTTTTCCCACATCAGGCACTATATGTATACCTAGGTAGGTAAAAGAGTCTGTTGAGTTGAATGAGGACACATGGTCCATAGGATTGCATCTTTCTTTTCCATTCAATAACATTATGGAGGATTTTTTTTTTTCACCTTATAACCCGCAAATAATCCAAACGTCTTAATTACATTTAGTAAAGCTGGAATTGAATTAGCTAAATCCGTGAGGAACAAAATGACGTCGTCCGCGAAAAGAGCTATGCGATGTTCTAGCTGTCCCAACCTGACACCTGAAATATTCTTGTGTGTCCTGACTGCTAAGGCGAAGGGCTCTATGGCGAGTGTAAATAGGAGGGGTGACAAAGGGCACCCCTGTCTGACCCCCCTATTAATATTGAATGGTTGAGAAATAACATTGTTACTGTAGTCAGAATTTAAGCTGTGGGTTGAGTGTACAATAACCTTACCCAATTGCAGAAAGCAGTCCCAAATCCAAAACGGTCTAGTGTTGCAAATAGAAAAGGCCATTCTATTCTATCAAACGCCTTTTCGGCATCGATTGATAGCAGAGCAGTGTCTGGCGCGTCTTTCCTCTCGTGAAGTATATTTAACACTCCGTACGTTATGAAAGCCTTGTCTCCCTTTAACAAATCCATTTTGATCCATATCTATAATGACAGGGAGAACAGACTCCAATCTACGTGCTAATACTTTGCAGAGAATTTTAATGTCCGAATTTAGAAGTGAGATTGGACGGAAAGATTGGCATTTATGGGCTGGTTTGTTTGGTTTTAAAATGAAAATGATCATGGCACCTCTCAATGAGGGAGGGAGTGACCCGTTTTTATAGGATTCCTGAAGCATTTCTATAATTGGAGTTAAAAGTTTCCTCTTGAATTTCTTATAAATATCGATTGATAATCCATCAGGATCAGCTGCTTTGCCAGAATTCATGGCATCAATTGCTTCTATAATTTCCTCTGTTGACAAATCAGAATCCAGGTTGATTTTTTCTTCATTTGAGACACTTGGGAATTTTAAATTATCCAAAAATGAAGTTTGAGCATCCGAATTAGGCGGATATTCTGAGGAGTATAAAGTTTCATAGAATTCTCTAAACTAAGGTTACATTTATTTCTTCAGGATCCACAGTCACATCTCCCTTAGAATTTTCGATTGCATTAATAGATCTTTCTGATTGTAGCTGTTTAATTCTCCAGGCAAGAAGTCTACCTGGTTTTTCTCCCTGATCATAAAAATTATGTTTAAGCTTCAACAAGCTATTCGCAGCCCTCTCAGCAGATATTTTATTGTATTCAGCCTTCAGAAGTAATAGTTCCTGATGTGGGTTTTCTGAGCTATCCATAAACTTGTCTTTCTCTAGCACTTTAATTTTATAATCCAGCTCTTCCAGTTTTTGACGGATGCGTTTTAATTTAGGAGACGGAAAACTTATAATCTGTCCTCTCAAGAAGGCTTTAAAAGCTTCCCATCTGATACAAGCCGAGGTCTGACTTGTGTTCATTTAAAAAAACATATCTATTTGTTTCCCAATAAAGTCTATAAAAGCCGGGTCCTGTAGCCAGTTTATATGAAAACGCTATCTCGGAGGGCTATTAACCAGTTTAGAATCTACATATGTAAAAGATATCGGGGCATGATCAGATAACACTATGGCATCATAGTTGCAGTCTTTAATTTTATATCTTATATGTGTTGATATTAGAAAGTAATCTATCCGTGAATAGGTTTTATGTGTGCTAGAGTGACAAGAATATTCTATATTGTTTGGGTTCAGATCCCGCCAGATTTCTGATAAGCTCAAATCCTTCATAAAATGTAATATAGATGTTCTATTTCTAATATGGGACGTTTCCGATCCAGTAGATTTGTCTATTTGTGGGTTCAGGGCCACATTACCTGGGAGCGTTGATAAGGTCAAGAATAAATTATCAAAAAATGCGGGGTCATCTTCGTTGGGGCCGTAAACATTCACTAAATTAAGTTTCTTGTATAGTAATATGCCCTGAAGTATAATGTACAGTACCTGCCCTTGGGATCAATTATTGAATTGACTACTTGAAATGGGATTGACTTGTGAATTAGGGTTAAAACTGGCATGTGAACTACAGTATAGGAGGCTGAAAACACTTGGCCTTGCCATCTTTTTTTTACTTTAGACAAATCACACTGCATCCTATGAGATTCCTGCAGGAAAACTATGTGTGAGTGTTTTTGTTTTAGTCTACTAAGTACCTGCTTCACTTTAGTTAATTTAACCAAGCCCCTGCAATTCCAAGATGTAACCTTAACCTTCATAGATTTAGACATACCTCAATCGAACATATATTGTGTTATATAGGTTGTTCAGTGACTGTAATAGTGAGTGGATAAACGATGCTGCCCTAAAAAAATATGTGTAAAAAGACATATATTCGAACACATAAGTACACATAAAACCCCAACCCTCTAACATACATTTCCCCCTGAGATCTACAAAAAAATCTCCCCTCCCTCTTACCACCTCCGACATGGCCAACCTACCACCAGACCTGCACACTGTAGTGGGCTATCCTTTGTCCCATCTTTTACCCTCCCCCTGCAACGTGTTACAGATTCCCCTTAAGTTAACACTTTCAGAACCCCCACAAATACATCCCCCCTCCCTTCTCTTTCCCAAACTCCAAAAGTGCCATTCGTTCAGGATAACAGCAACATTACCCGATTCCTAACTTTTGCAAGAACAAATATTGTAAACTTTGAACATTAAGGTGAATAGCTTGAATTCAAATAAGAATTATATTCCAACCAATGGAAGCGTTGTATAATTTACTAGGGGTGCACCGAATGGGAAATTCTTGGCCGAAACCGATACCGAAAATAGGAAACAGTTGGCCGAAAACCGAATACCGAAAGGCCGAAAATGATTAATAGAAATATAGAAATATATATATATATATATATATATATATATATATATATATATATAGAAATATATAGATATATATATATATAGAAATAAATATATATAATGTATACATTTTTTACCAATGTTGTTCAGCTACCTGATTATGGAAAAAGACATGATTATGGCAAAACTTAACTTAAATAATAATCACTATTATGGGTCCATAAAACATTTATTCAGCACTTTTGAATGCATAAAGTACATTAATTCCAAGTCAAGTGCATTTTCTTTTCTCTGTAGGATAACTACAACAGAGTGCATTCAGAACAAAGCCAAGGTGCTTTAAAACTGCATAAACATCTAGGCCAGTAGGCCTACAACAAAATAGTGTAAATAAAGACTGTAACAGCCAGGCCTTCAACAACAACAAATGCACCTATAAGTTTGGTAACCTAACGTGTTGTTGTGATGACGTAATCAAAACGCGGCGACAAGCGCGGCGCGCGACCATGCTCGCGGCTGGCTCACAGCCAACATGTCTGCCGCTTGGAGATATTTAAAAATATCAGAGAGAGAGGCGCGGATTGCGATTTGTAAAACGTGTTCAGCTGACATTTCTCGAGGGGGTGTAACTGCAAAGACTTTCACCACTTCGGGATTACTCCACCACTTGAAATCAAAACACCCGGACAAATATGCGGAGTATGATCAACGTAACCCTGTTCTCTGACATTCGGTGATATTTTTTCGGTGATGAAACCTTTTCGGCCGAAAGCCGAAAGGGCCTTTTTAACCATTTTCGGCCGATAATTTTCGGTGGCCGAATATTCGGTTCATCCCTATAATTTACCAATCAAAAAATAAACAAATTGAGCCTCCATTCTAGGGGGCATCGTCTTTCGCTGCCCACTTGACTCCCAAAGCAAAGAGGGAGAAACATTGAAAAAATGGAGAGCTTGCTTATGTTGACTTGTAAACTGGCAATCGTAAAATCGTAAATTATTATTGGGGCATCCGCTCCGAAATTCACATATATATATAAGCGGTGTTCACGTGGTTAATTTCAAACTCGGTTCAGACAAAACAGCCAAAACAACTATTTATCAGGAAAGAATATAGGTCAAGTAGGGGCAAGCCGCCCAGTCATCTCCCACCTGTGTATGTCTCATTGCCGGCTGTCCGCCTGGCCACTTCCGAGTTATTAGTCAAACGCTTCTCCTTTTAACATATTTTGATTTACGTCCGTAAATCATGTTCAGTTAGTGTTCACGCCGTCTTATTTCTTCTGTATGTCCTTGATGAAGTTCTCCGTGTCCGAGGGGTTGTCAAAAAAGTAAGATCGGCCGCCGTGTTTGACCCTCAGTCGCGCCGGGAAAACTATTCCTTATTGGACGTCCATCTCCCGCAGCCTCCGTTTAACTCCATTGAATCTCCTCCGTTGTTTATGCAGCTCTGCAGAGACGTCCGGGAACAGCGTCACTTGGCGATCTTTATAGAATATTTTACCCATTTGTCTTGCAGCATTCTGAACGAGGACTTTATCCTTGTAATTAAGGAACTTCATGATCAGTGGTCTAGGCGGGCCACCAGCCAGTTACGGCGCAAGAGATTTTCTCTAGGGGGTGCTGTGGGGTAGATGGACGTTTCATAGAGGGGGCTCAAACTTTAAGGGTTTCCCATTAATTCACCAGTGCTACAGTTGAATTTTCTACTGCAACTCATACTTGTTAACCCTCCCGATTTTCGCGGGAGACTCCCGGTTTCCTCCTGGGGTCATATTTCTCCCGCATTTCTCCCGATTTCTGACAAAATCAGATTTACTCAGGACTGTTTCCACTCGGACTTTAATATAGCTACACCATTGTTTGGTTTCCATGGTAACACGTCTCTTTAGTAGCTTGCGCAACTGAAAGTCTGAGAGGGTGAGGCAGATAGTCACAGAAAACAGAACAAAAATCGACAACTACTCTACTCTCTGCTCACTCCTTCTGATCCACTAGCACCCCCCCCCCCCCCATCTTGCATTTTGAAATGCTCCCGAAGATTTTTTTTTAAATATTGAAGTTAAAAGCATCAATCTGGTGCACTTTGAGAGCAAAATGAAGAGATCTATGGATACATCTCTCAACATACATATGAAACAGAACTGTAAACAGATTTACTATTTCTTTATAGATATTTTACAAATCACTCCCCTTTTAAAACAAAACGTTTGAGACCCACTGAGATAACTAGACTAAAGTTAACTATCTAAACACTGAGAGTCCTTTACTTCACCTGAGCTGAGGTTATCTGAGACTCTCAGTCTGACAGGAGAGAGTTCTCCCTCCACTTTGTTGTTGAAAAAGCTCCTTATATCCGTTAGCTTGGCTAGCTAGCACCAGATGCTAACCACAACGATCTCCGGTAGAGCTAGAGACCCACCGGTGCTCGCGCACGCACACAAAATGGCTCGTGCCACACACACACAGAGCAGAGCTTGAATGAAACACAGAGAGCCAGAAGTAAGCTACTTGTACTCACGAGGCCTATTATGTGCAGAATCCCTCTCGCTTTCAGGTGGTTTTGATTGAGTGTCCACACGTGGACGTTTAAGGACTAAAAAACGATCAATTTGTCACTTTGCTGTTAGCAAATAATTTGGCGCTCCAGCTAACAGGAAGTCACTCAAGTGTCACAAAGTAATTTAGCCTATGGGTAGGTCAAAAATCTAATGGGTGCTGGCCATTGGCCTTATCACCTGTGTTGGCTTTATGTTTTTGGTCAAACATTTGTTTGTTTCACATTTGCATTGATGTAATCAATAATTTTTCTAATTTAATTTAATAAAAAAAAAATAAAAAACATATATTTCTTGGGGGTGCTTAGGGGGTGCTTTGGCAATCCTGGGGGGTGCTTCAGCACCCCCTAGCTTCCCCCCGACGCCGCCCCTGCCACCAGCAAGTTTAGGGCCAGAGAGCCGATGGGCTCGCTCGATAACAATAGGAGAGGCTGGCGGCGCTAATCTCGAGGCTTCAGGGAGCCAGGATTCCAGGAATGCGCAAATATCCTTCCCTTCTGCCGCTTCAGGTAAATTCACCAATCGTAAATTGGATATTCTGCTCCTGTTCTCAGAGCTGTCCAGTTTCGAGGTAAGCTTGGCAACTTGTTCTTCTAGGCTCACGGCTCTCCTCTGCAGGGAGACGACGTCATCTTCGGCGTTTGATATTCGCTCCTCCGTCTCGGATATTCTCTTTTGACAACTGGTCAGCTCACTTTTAACGCTGTTGACTGCTGCAAGTAGCCCATCCAGTTTAGATGAAAACTCTGCCTTCAGGCCATGTATTGCTTTTAGGATAGCATTGTCGGTGTTGTCAGTGGTAGCGTTAGCTTCTGAGCACTCCTTGCTAGCTGAGTTGTCGCCTTGTAGCGTGGCCATGGCGTCCTCACTTGCTCCGTCTTCTGTTGAGTTTTCCGCCTTTTTTGTTTTTTCTGACAGTTTCTGTGGCATAATGGATGTTGTGGGGGTTTAGAAGCAAATACCATGCAGTTTTAGGTGGGTTCCGATTAATTAGAATAGGATTTTAGTAGGAATAGCAACCGTGCTGGGGAGTGTCAGCCTCTCAGCTCAGCGCCATAACCGGAAGTCCTGCAATGCAATATTAATATCGATTGTTTTATGGATGAAAATATTTATAATTTAGCACAAGAAAATACATGGTCTTGATACCGTTCAACAATTAAGAACACATTGTTAAAATGTATTGTTTGCTGTCTCCCTGCAGTTATTGGTGAGCTTTAACATTTTGTCAAGAATTTCTGGTAATCTGTAAATTACCAGCATGACATGAAGTATACTATAATAAATGTTAGTTACGATACTGATACTGTAACTTAACATTATAGCATTGATTTAGTCTTTCTATTTTACAATTGAAACACTATTACCGTAAACAAAAATACAGTACTTTTTAAATGGCAGTGTTTTATTTTATAGTTAAAATACTATTAGCTTAAAAAAAAATACAATGCTTCGAAATTACTGTTTTATTCTGCAGCTATAAACAAAAAATAAAGTAATTAAATATTACTGTGTTTCATTTTACAGTTAAAACACTATTACCGTAAACACAAATACAGTGCTTGGAAGTTACTGTGTTTCATTTTACACTGTTACTTTAAATAAAAACTTGTAAATACTGTGATTTCCTTTACAGTATTTAACTGGCAGCAATTGACTAGTTACTTACTGTAATTCATTTTACAGTATTTAACTGGCAGCAATTGACAAGTTACTTACTGTAATTCATTTTACAGAAAGTAACTGGCAACACTTGACAAGTTACTTACTGTAATTCATTTTACAGTATTTAACTCGCAGCAATTGTAAAATGAATTACAGTAATTAACTTGTCAATTGCTGCCAGTTAAATACTGTAAAATGAATTACAGTAAGTAACTTGTCAAGTGTTGCCAGTTAAATACTGTGAATGTCACGGTACGTTTCTTACAGTGTATTTTAAAACAAACTTTTTTTATATTGCAAAAACACAGGGATTTCATATGAAAAAAAAACGTTGTATTTTTGCACACATTACATTATTTTTCATATATTTATGTGTCTTGAATCTGCCAAAATGAGGATGGATTTAAAATTTCTAAAGAAATGTATATATATATAACTCTTTTGGATATCTAGTCCTGGATGACTGATGATAAGTGCAACAAAAGACTATAAGACTGCAGAACACAAGAGGATTTCAAATAACAGAGTAGCTCATTGAGGTACATAGTATATTTATGCATTACATTAACTTGTGATTAATTTGCTATGTGTGCTAACATTTGCAGATCTGAATCTATTTAAAAAAACTATCATCATATTTAACACAATGACATTTGGCAGGACATTATTTTTATATTGCAAAAACACAGGAGTTTCATATAGAAAAACATATTGTTTTTGTTGGGGAAATATTTTCCAAGGTCCATAACTTTGACCCAGTTTATCAGTTCAAACTGTCCTGATAGTGCACACGCACCTGTAACTTTGGCTGCTGTGCTCTCAGTGTTCTGTCTCCCTGTTCCTGCCTGTTGGCGTCAGCTGATAGAGGTGTTATGATTCTATCTTGTTATGCAGCATGTTGATTATTCTCTCTGAACTAGCTAAATACATGGGTCTGGGGTAGAGTTCTTCAGATTTGACGTGGCAACTCTACCGTGAAGTCAGAACCTCTGGCTCTTGGACTTGTGATGTGAATTCTCCGGCCGAAGCTCATATAATAAACCATCAGTGTTTGACATCAAAGCTCCTGCTCTTCCCGTGTCTCCTTCATGAGTCGGTGAATCCCACTGCATTGCTACACAGAAGTTTCCCTTACAGTTTTATTCTTCTTATTAGTAGTTCATCTCACAGGTGTTATTGAGTCAGTCTTGAGATAGCACATGATATACACATTTAGTACTAAATAAATGTCACGCAAAACTTTCACAAATAGTGGAAAATATTTATTTATGCATTTCAATATATTTTCACTCCATGTATAGTCAGTTGCAAGTGCAGCCCAGCAATGAGAAAGTTCCGTCTTTGTAACCGTAACTTTTATTTTAATATATGTCATTTTCAAGAATATGTGATTCAGTACATTGTGCACAGTCTATGTTGCTGTCATTTGTATGTGCAGTGTCAACCTTAGGATGACAACAAATACATCGATAAAACTGCAAATTGCCAAGATTTGTGTGCTCGTCAAAATCTTTTGAATGTATTATATCTGAAATCATTATAACACAATTACATTTAAAATAATCTTTGTAAATAAAACAATTTGGAAACATGGCATAAGTAGTAGTCAAAGGTGAGAGAGTTTGCAGCCTGGTTTCTCTGCAGTTAGCTTTTTACTCTCAGCAATAGTTGTTTATAGTCAAATTTGCAAAACATGGACAGAAGACTGAAAACCAAAAATGGTGGTCAAATATTTGCATCAGATAATCTTAGTGTTTCTAATGTTCAAAAATGCATTGATTTAGACATCAATTCACTCCATTATATCCTTTCATATATGATTTAGTACATGTGCACAAAGTATATTGTTTGGTCCTTTTCTTCACATTTTAGTAAGTACAGTGTGGACCTTAGAATGACAAAAGACCTATTGATTTGTACTTGTGCTAATAAAGACAAGCTTACACATATACAGTATAGAGAAATATACAGGGTATTCATCAAACACAAAGATGTGTGTGGCTTATGCACAGTACAGTAAAACATGGCATATTGTTAAGTGAAACTCTCTTAGGCTTAATTTGAAGTGGATTCTGAAATCAGTGTTCATTTAGGCGGTGTATAGAAAAATGTGCGACTGTTCAATGAGAATAATTCCCCTTGTGCAGAATATACAAAATCTGGTTAAAACTTGGTTGAAAAAACATTTCTTCTCAGGAACATTAGCATGTTCTCCTTGAGTTCTGTTATTTTCAGTCCATATATAATTGGGTCCAATAAAGGAGGAAATATTAAAACGGATATACCAAGAACTCTTCTAATGCTTGGGGATGCACCTTCAATGCGATGAGCAATGAGTGTAAAGGTAGTATTAATCTGTAAAATTAGGAAAACAACTAAATGTGTACCACATGTTTGAATGGCTTTTCTCCGAGCATCCATGTTATTATTATTCATGACACATGTGCGCAAGATCTGTGCGTATGTGTATGCTATCACTAACAGTGGTCCGCCCATAAGCACAACTATAGTTGCCAATCCATAATAGTTGTTCAGCATGGTGTCCTCACAGACCAGTTTAGTTAATGATGGATTATTACAGTACAAATCCACTATGTCCGTCCTGCAAACTTGCATCCGGGCAACCAGAATAATCAACGTGACTATGAGCGAAATATTAAGGAACCATATCAAAATAATTATTCTAACTAAGTTGTGTGGGGTCATTATTGCATTATACCTCAAAGGACAACATATAGCAATATATCTGTCATATGCCATGGCACTCAAGATCAACAAGTTTCCTGTGCCATAAATATGAATCAGCAATGCCTGAATAACACAAGCAGGGTGCGAGATCTGTCTGTTCTGTGTCACCATGCTGAAAAGAAGCTGAGGAAACAAAGCTGTGGCACCCACAATGTCACTAATGGGCAAGTTAATCAGCAGGATGAACATGGGCTTGTGCAGCTTTTTACTCACAGCAATAGTTGTTAATACCAACAAGTTACAAAAGACAATAATAAGATAGGTAAGAGTGCCAAATACAAACGCTGGATAGATGTGCGTGGTAGATAACCCTAATGGTACTAGCATTAGTAATTCCCTAGAAGATGTATTTGTATACATCATTATTCTGTCTTTGTTATGTCCTCGCCTCACACATGGAACAAAATGTCTCTCTCAATAACCAAGCCAGCCGATGAAGGATCTTCCCCTGAAATAAATGTTTTATCAAAACAAACAATTTAGAATTTAGTGCTATACATGGTTACAAATGTACGTCAGGGTGTCATACCTGCTGTTACACCTTGTTATCTTGCCCTCGACTGCACTTTGTTGGGGAGGGAAAGGAATGAGATTCTTTCTTTTATTGACTTGTATGCTACACCCTTGAGGTCAGAGAGCATAATATGACGGTGTGTGTAATTGAAGTGACCAAACTGACATCATGAGAAAAACATTTATCAGTTATTGTAGTTATAAAATAGCCTTTTGTGCAGAATATTAATCATTAATCCATATTAAAAAGAACAAAAACTTTAAATAGAATACTTATCTCTGTAACATTATTTATTGTGTCACTTCTTTAACCTCCTCCCCCATTGCCTTTATTTAAAAATAAATGTATCCATAATATTACACTTATATTTTAACGCGTTTTTGCACAAAAACCTAAAAATAAAAGATATAGTTTCAGGTCAGATAGGTGGCAGCTTGCATCAGATGTTTATAATGTTATAAAAAAAACAGCATAAGAGATCACTTGTGAAAGTAATATTAGAGTACAATAAACTTGATGGATGCTGAATCTAACACAATTAAATGTTTAAACTGCTACCTTTCTATATATTTTCCAGTTGGTTTGTTTTGTAAATTTTTGAGCCCATACACAATCAGTTATGACATCACACTAGTTATTTTTGACTTTATTATTTCATTTCATGTAGCCCGCTTTTTATTAGATCAGGTTTAACCTATTGAGACCTGAGAACCAGAAACACTCAAGGCCTGCCATACAAGCAAAATTCAACATCAAATAATAATAGTAATAGTAATACGGGAAACATTTATTTTGTAACTATTTATTGTGGGTTTTTTGGTACATACACAATGTTCACATCAATATAAAGTTATTCCAAGATGATCCGGGGTCCTCACTTGAGTCCTTTAAACACAGTGAAAGCATATTGTGTTAGGTGATTTTGCCTTTCCATACACTTCATTGGCCTATTATATCTTTATAAACGTATTACCACTGGTACGAACTGTATTCTTTTGTTTTTACATTTTAATTGATATATCTGATTTGGTTTAATGGCACTGAATTTCCCCAGTTCAAACTATTTAGCTGATTCTTAGTTTTGTAATAATCTGCTTTACTTAACTTGAAGGGGAACAAAAAAGTTGATGCTGTGATTTATGATTTAAGACAGTCATACAGTAATGAGGGACTGCTTTGATACTCAGTATGATGTTGTCTTTTTTTGAGGGTACAAGATTCTAATGTTTTGGAGCGCTTAGAAGAAGGAGTTAAGAATTCAGATATGAAAAACATTACAAAATGATTTATAATATAGAATATTTTAGATGTTTCTCGATTCAGTGTTACAATAGACACATTTCTTGAATTACCTGTAGGAGAGCCTTACTTTACTTTACTTTAAGATGTATTACACAACAGAATGATAAATCATGCAACAATTGTGATTCTTCCAGATGCAAAAAGTAGTTTGGACTGGCATAGTGAGTAAAACCTTACATATACGGTACTACTTCTATTGAATAAACACAACCACAACTAAACGTCATAATCGGTGGTAGAATTGCTCTAGGCACCCTTATCTGCATCCTTTTCTGTTTTCTTCTTTTTTCCCTTAACCTCTCAATTTGCATATAAAAAAAACCTGACTATGTATTGGGTTCTCATCTAACTTCAGTCAAAATAGGCTACTATGAAAATGAATTAAATGTTTGTAACAAAATGAAATACAGAATGTTTCAGAATATTTGGATTTAATGGATCACACATTTAACATCAACACATCTGCATGTTTCGTTTCCCCGTCTCATCAACCTCAGCTGTGTCCTATCAACCTACCATATATAGGGCATATAGCAATGCACATGATACTGACGCACATATAACAAATAATAAGTGAGCCTTAAATTAATAAATTTTAAACCATAGTCTGACTCACAAAAATACCTGATTAATTAAGAGTTCAATCTACTTTATATTATTATTAAGCCTAACATTCAGACAATAATAACTAAATGAAAATGGCTCTAACATTAGGAGTGCATGAGTAAACAGAAATGTAACCATCTTGATATAGCTAACATAATTTAAGAAGCAATCAAAAGTGATGAATATAAAAGCAAGCAAAGAGCAGGCAAAATCTCATACATTTTTACAAAATACTTTAAATAAAATTGTAATGTATGCCAAATTAAGTATTGAGTGTCAGACTGTGTGTAATTTAAGACTAGTATCCCTTTTTTGAACCACACAGCGTTGTAATTACACAGAACAAAGTGCTGTTCACATCAATAGAAACACATCGGGAAAGATCACAATAAAAAATATTTTTTCCAAACCTTTAACAAGTGACATATTATTTATATGATTGCAGTAGGAAAAGATCAGTTTCATCTTGTCTTTTTAATGCGAGGCCCTATCACAGATTGATTAAACTAAATATCTTCCCCTCCTGCGCAAAACAATTGTTGTTTTGTATTGAGGAACAATTTGACAAGTTAATAAACTTCCGATCCAGATTTAAACTTCTTGTACTACAAAACATCAGCATTTCTATGTCCGCAACCAACACAACTGTTGAAAGTGATTTCAGTTTGTGTTCAAGTTCATCCACTGATGAATGTTGTTTACCCCAACTGAGAGACTACCAGAAAAACACAGTATTGTGAATGTTTTTGTAATTTAAAAGACAAATATCCTCATTACCATCACTCAGGTGCCTATGAGTGTGACCCATGACCCGAGCTACTCAGTGAGCAGCAGATCAGAGTGGATACACTGAGCAGCTTCCTCGTGTGGATGTATATCTGTGTGGTTCTCTCAGTGTAGCTCCTCTGAAAATAAAAAGGTTTGAAAAACAAAAAATAAAGCACCTTGTGTAAAGATTCAGGTAAATAGTCTATTTTTCTTTTTCATAACTTGCAGAAGAGTGTTTCGTATTTCACTTGTATACAGCCCATAAACAATTGGATTCAAAAGTGGAGGTACAAGAAATATTAGCATGCCCATTATCTTTTGTAAGTCACCTGAGACATTTTTGAACCTATAAGATAAAATTGTGAATGTCCCTACAATCTCAAATATAATCAATATAAGCAACTGTGCAACACAAGTGTTGACAGCTTTGGTCTTTTCCTCAGACCTCCTCGTAAACACACATGCAATCAGAATCTTCACATAGGAAAAGGCTTGAATAGACACAGATACAGCTTGCATGACAGCTGTGTTAAACAATCCTATGATATTATTGAGTGTCGTGTTTCCACATGTGAGCTTCAGTAGAGATGGGTTATCACAGAACACATTCATAATCACAGATTTGCACCTGGGAAGCCTTGTCTGTAAAGAGAACAATGACACAATCAAGACAAAGTCAAGACCCCAAACTAGAGAGATAATACATGTCACCACTCTGGGGGTCATAAAAGAACTGTAGCGTAACGGCATGCAGATGGCAGCATAACGATCAAAAGACATTGCTGCAAGAATAAACAGAATTCCACCACCATACATGTGGAGTAAGAATGCTTGTAAAACACAGAGAGGGTAGTAAACCTTATTTGTCTCAGTAACAATGTCTGAAAGTACTTTTGGTAGCATGGCAGTTATGCCTATCAGATCATTGAGAGGAAGACTGAACAGGATAAAATACATGGGCTTGTGAAGATTCTTCTTGAAAATGATCAGTGTCATCAAGGTCAGGTTGCAAAAAATTATAAACAAATAAATTGCAATACCGAGAAAAAAGATGGGATATCTTCCTCCAGGTGGAATAACAAATGGGTCGAGGGTTAATGCAGAGCTGAACAAAAAAGAAGTGTTCTCCATTTAATCTTCACTAGTATTATTAAAACAAAAACTGTTATGAAATTAAACTAAAGCACTCAGATGTAAGACAACATGTCACTCTCTTAGAAGAGTTGCATGAAGGGATGACAACTGCCCTGCCCATCCTTTTTTAAGTCATGCTACTGCACCATAACTTGTTGACGTCACATTTTGCTTTTGGGATTGTCATTAGCTTTGCAGAGATGAATAATATGTGGATTACTGTTAGTGAAGCAACCCTGCAAACTCCAGGTGAACAGTGAAGGCTATTAGGAAGTTCCTAAAACATGCAAATGTACTGAAATATTCTTAATAATAATAATAATATAAAAACAACTCTTATAGCTCCACTGATTGCAAATAAGTCTGATTGTGTTGATGCATATGACCCCACTTCTTACTTAACAGTCACAGCAACTAATATTCTGTCTGTGGGGGAAACTTCTGAAGCACTTGGAGTCAGGACTCAGAGAGACACGAGGTGAGCTGGAGCTTTGATGACAAACACTGACGGTTTATTTGGAGCTTCGGCCGGAGAATTCACGAGACATGTCATGGGCCACGATCTGACCACACGGTTGAGATGCCAAATCAATTCTGAAGCAACCTTCTGTAGTTTGAGGTTTTAACTAGTTCAGAGTGTAATAATCAACATTCTTCAATAGATAGACTAAACAGCTGAGGGACACTGAATCACATTTGTTGTCGCTTATGGCTCGGGGTCATCTACACCTCGAGAAGGATGTGTTCTAGATGTCCCATAACAATGACTATCTCTGACCGAAGTTGCCTTGTTGTCATAAACCGGTAACAACAACAAAATGCTTGGGCAGCCCCTCCTTAAGGGAGATAATGGCTGCCCAAGGCTGGGCATCTGCCTCAGAGGGCGAAAGATGACATGCAGGGGAAATCATTCCCTGACACTGTCCTTATAGGGAGGTTAGGGATCATCGTACCAAAATGTTAGTCTATTATTGGACCAAAATGTTATTTGTCTTTTAAATGACTTAACAACTGTACCTACTTTTCTCAATTACAAAAATGACTCATAGTATCACAGTCTCTTTGCTGCAGGACGGTAAAGCAAATGATTTTCACTGTCACTTTACCCTGTTACATCTACAGTGTGTATGTGCCCAGTTTTGTTATCTAGATTTTGGGTTGGCAGACCCTGGTTCAGCCGAATAAAAAAAAAGACATTTTGGCCAACTGCTTTAGTTAAAAACAACTGCTGCTAATATATCTGAAATCTTTTTTTAGTTTCTATTGATTTAAAAATGTTTATAGAGTATTGATATCAACACAAATAAAACATATTTATTCCAACTTTTATTTTATTAAGCTTCTCAGGCAAAGCGCTACTGTAGCATATAATGTGATACAATACAAATATCCAGAGTTACATCAGCTGGATGCCCTATTACTTTAGGCAAAACAAATGCATTAATGAGCCCCTTTGAGATATAATAAAATGATGTGTTATTAACTGTCTCACATTGTAATTAACCCCTGGATAATTAGTAAACCTCTTGTTGATAATAAGATTCCTTGTTGTTTGCTAATGAAGCATGTTGTCTAATAACACCCAAGGGAAGCTGTCACATGGGATGCTGCATATCACAATACATCTTTTAAACATTATATTCCTTAACTTTAATGGCTACGAGTGTTAATATATAAAACATTTAAAAAGAATACTTTTAAAGTTGAGTTGAAGCATCACATGAAATAGTATTTGCTTTGTTTTCTCCATTCAACTGCCATGTTTTATAAGCAAGTCCACACTTTTCATTAATATGTGAAATGGCTCAATTAATTAAACATGTAAACCATATTCTAAAGCATTTTCTTGTTCGTTTATGTGTCCCAGGAGAAAGATTCTCATTGAAACACAGCGTTGAAGTGGTCACATCAGGCCTTTGGGAATATGGACCTTGTGGATGCGGACAAAAGAGCTTTAAGGACATTGGGACCTAAGACAAACCATCTCACCCAAGAGGAATGGTCATGCACTGAAAAAAAAGGCTGTTGGATTCACATGATTTTAACATGGACATTGGTTGCACATATTAAAAAAATGTGTACTCAAAACTATTCCATTATAAGACACACAACTATGTTATGTCAAAGAAACATGAAATTGTTATGTTAATGTGAATATTTCCTTTAATATTAGGTATATTCATTTACCCTATGTTTAACCAACATTACTTTTTATGTTCATTTTAGGCTTTTAATATACTCAGTATATTTCATTTGTACCTGTTAAAGCCACATTAATGTTTTGTTTAAACTACATGCTATAATTGGCTGTTTAACCTACATACGTTAAGATTAATTATTTCATGTGAATAGAGGCATTTCGTACATTCTTCAACAGGATCCATCCTAATCTCTTATATCTACAGCATTTATCATAACATTTTAAAACAAATTGTCAATAAAGACAAACACATTTCTTTGAACAACATTCATGTATTTTTCTCAAAAAATAAAACAATATTAACAACCACCACACATCCAGATGAGCTTTTGGTTTTTCCATCATGCAGCCCCAGGAGAATTAACAAATACATTGACAATAAAGAAATAGAAAATGTTTGTGATGCATGTACATATACATTATTGTGTTAGAACACAGCAAGGAAGCTTAAAGGAAACTATTCTCGCGACCAAAATAAAAGTTTATTGTGCCAAATTGCAAAGAAAGGCTTATTTTTGTAACTCATTCATAGTAAACAATTAACAGAAAATGTCAACACCTAGCCGAAAAAAGGAAATGTTCTTGCAAATCCATTATTTAAATAGTTACCTGCTAATATGAAAGGGCACTTTAATGCAAAAAAGCAATGGCATTGCTTTGGAAAAATACATGAAAGTATAATAATGGCCTGGTTTCTCACCACATATACAGGACTGTCTCAGAAAATTAGAATATTGTGATAAAGTTCTTTATTTTCTGTAATGCAATTAAAAAAACAAAAATGTCATACATTCTGGATTCATTACAAATCAACTGAAATATTGCAAGCCTTTTATTATTTTAATATTGCTGATTATGGCATACAGCTTAAGAAAACTCAAATATCCTATCTCTAAATATTAGAATATCATGAAAAAGTATACTAGTAGGGTGTTCAACGAATCACTTGAATCGTCTAATTAACTCGAAACACCTGCAAGGGTTTCCTGAGCCTTGAAAAACACTCAGCTTGGTTCAGTAAACTAAATCACAAGTATGAGGAAGACTGCTGATCTGACTGCTGTCCAGAGGACCGTCATTGACACCCTCCATCAGGAGGGTAAGACACAAAAAGAAATTTCTCAAAGAGCAAGCTGTTCACAGAGTGAAGTTTCAAAGCACATCCACAAAAAGTCTGTTGGAAGGGGGAAATGTGGCAGGAAACGCTGCACAACCAAGAGAGATGACCGCAGCCTTAACAGCATTGTGAAGAAGAGTCGCTTCCAGAATTTGGGGGAGCTTCAAAGACAGTGGACTGAAGCTGGAGTCCAGGTATCAAAAGTCACTGTTCACAGACGTGTCCGGGAAATGGGCTACAATAGCCATATTCCCATGGTCAAGCCACTTCTGAACTCAAGACAACGGAAGAGGCGTCTGACTTGGGCTAAGGAAAAGAAGCACTGGACAGTTGCACAGTGGTCCAAAGTCCTCTTTTCAGACGAAAGCAAGTTTTGTATTTCATTTGGAAGTCAAGGCGCCAGAGTCTGGAGAAAGGCTGGAGAGGAGCAAAATCCAAGTTGCTTGAAATCCAGTGTGAAGTTCCCACAGTCAGCGATGGTTTGGGGAGCCATGTCAGCTGCTGGTGTTGGTCCACTGTGTTTTAGAGCACTACATGCTTCCGTCTGCTGAAAAGCTCTATGGAGATGAGGAATTCATTTTCCAGCATGATCTGGCACCTGCCCACAGTGCCAAAACCACCAGTAACTGGTGTACTGACCATGGCATTACTGTCCTCGATTGGCCTGCAAATTCCCCTGACCTGAACCCCATAGAGAATATGTGGGGTATTGTGAAGAAGAAGCTGAAAGACACCAGACCCAACAATGCTAATGAGCTAAAGGCCGCTATTGAAGCATCCTGGGCATCCATAACACCTCAGCAATGCCACAGGCTGATTGCCTCCATGCCACGCCGCATTGATGCAGTAATCCGTGCAAAAGGATTCCCAACCAAGTACTGAGTGCATTAATGGACATTTTCAAATGTTTGATTGTGTTTTGCTGTTATAAATCTTTTTTTTTTACTTGGTCTGAGGAACTATTCTAATTTTTTGAGATAGGATTTTTGAGTTTTCTTAAGCTGTATGCCATAATCAGCAATATTAAAATAATAAAAGGCTTGCAATATTTCAGTTGATTTGTAATGAATCCAGAATGTATGACATTTTTTTTTTTTTTTTAATTGCATTACAGAAAATAAAGGACTTTATCACAATATTCAAATTTTCTGAGACAGTCCTGTATATACTAAAGAAAGTATTACAAATAAAAACAAGAACTGACATTTTGAAGTAGCGCAATTAGTACATTCTGAAACACATGAGAAGTGGTACATTCTGAAAACACATGACCCCAGGAAAAACCCAAATTTCGGAAACATGCAAATCAAGCAGAAAGCATGAGCAAAAGAAGTGCAAGACAGTTGTATTGATGAAAGTCCAGTATGAATGCTGTAAAAGTGCACAATGGTCCATGGCAACAGCTCACTCAAACAGTTTGTTTTTAAACGCGTGGGCTTTCTTGGAGAGCATGTTGCCGTCTAGCTCCATTAACATTTGCTGGAGCACTTCGAACGTGCACTTCAGTTTAGGGGGGTAGTTCAGGTTCATTGCATACATTAGTCCAAACAGAATTGGTAGCAGCTAATGCAATGTTGTCCACATCAGTTAGTAGGCTACCTGTTGGCCTTCCAGGACAATCTGTCCTCTGGTCTCATGGTGGAATTGTGTTTGACAAAATAAAGTCCCACTGTAATCCCCTGAATGGACCGCAGAATGATGTCTTCATCTTCTGCCTGCAGAGCGCACAGTCACAAAAGGAACAGAGTGAGATCTAACAAATCAATACATATATATACCCATTACTAAGTCCCTGTGTTTAACAAGTACATTTTGTCAGATTTCTGTACTTTTAAGCCTCCTTGTTATCTGATATACTCCTGTCTGACCTGATAAAAAATGTTTCATTTCCTGTATCCGTTTTAAATTAAAAGCCCTCTAGCTTTTCAGTGTAGTCTGGCTATTAAACAAAAAACAGGGATGTTCACATACTTTAGGGTTTAGGCTATATACTATGTGGTGTTTCAATACATATTTTAAAGCCCAACAAAAAAATCAAAAGGTCAAATATTACTTCTACTGACCACAAACTCTCTCATTGAGGTACACACACAGCCCCTTGAGAAGACAATCCCGGTCTAAATCGACATCATCAACCTAAGTGAAGGGGAATAAGAAAATAAAGAATCTATTTTGCTCAATGAAATGTGTACACTATTGACTCGATGTATAATTTTTTTTTTATTAATTCTTACTTGAGTCATGTTTGACATAATACAGTTCAGACGCTGGCCAATCTGTCCTCCTCTCTTCTCAAAAACCTTCAGAAGTTTGTCAGATAGCACATCCAGCTGAGAGAGAAATCTTGATTGGAGGGTAAGGGTTGTTATGCGCTTAAACTCCGCATTTATCAAAGAAAACAAAATATCACAGTCATAAAAATCATGAAATCATTTCATTTTCTAATGATGTTATGATTGTAGTTGTGTGCTTGCCTCAAAACGATGCAGAGAAAATAGCCCATGCATTTGTTACTTCAAGGCTAGCTTATTATAACTCTTTATTATCAGGGTGTACCAAAAACTATAGGTTACTTACGTAACCCCAGTTCTCAGAGTAACATGAAGTGAGATGTCTCACTATGGGATGCGCCTCATCGCGGAGCAAACAGAAGCATCAATCTCATTACGCCAATCCTGATTGGCTGGTGATCTTGACGTCAGCGTCAGGGAATCCACCCCCTATAAGTAGCTTGCGGAACGCCGCATGCGTCATTCAAAATAAGCACCTCTTCTCGCTTCACCATAGCAAGGAGGGCCGTCTGGTGAGACATCTCACTTCATGTTACTCGGAGAACTGGGGTTACGTAAGTAACCTATAGTTCTCATTCGTAACACTCCGTTCGATGTCTCACTATGGGATATTGTAGCTCCCGTATTGCCAGACGAGCTTATCTCGAAAGTCACCAAGACCAACCAGAACTTAACAGTTAGAGCTCTAACTGAGCAGGGGGCCCAGCCCTGCATGAGCCACACTGGGAGCAGAGACGTCTAATCTGTAAAAGCGGACGAAATTGAGCGGCGAGGACCAGCTCGCCGCTGCACAAATGTCTTGAATGGAAACACCCTTGAACAAAGCCCAGGATGTAGCCAGACCACGAGTAGAGTGAGCACGCAAACCCGGAGGTGCCTGTAAACCCTGACTCGTATAGGCCAAAGCAATCGCTTCCACAATCCAGTGGGAGAGCCGTTGCTTAGTAACGGGCTTGCCCTTGTGAGGGTTAGCCCAGGATACAAAGAGTTGGTCATTACGACGAAACTCTTTTGACCTATCCATATAGGTGCGTAAAGCACGAACTGGACACAGCAAATTCGGCTGCTGTTCCCCGGAGGGACACAGCGGCGGAGGAAATGCCACAATGTCAATTGAGGTACACGAACCAACCACCTTAGGTATAAAGGCAGGGTTGGGCTTCAGCAACACCCTCGTTTGCCCTGGGGAAAACTGAGTGCATGAAGGATGTACAGATAGCGCATGAATGTCACTGACTCGCTTGGCTGATGCCAGAGCCAGTAACAGCACTGTCTTTAGTGACAGGTGCTTCATGTCAGCTTCTTCCAGAGGTTCAAATGGGGTTCGAGTGAGCCCATCTAAAACCACTGGCAAGTCCCATAAGGGCACCAGTGACCTGGAGACAGGGAGGAGCCTGCGAGCTCCCTTCATAAAACGGCAGACCAGAGGATGCTGGCTGGCCGTCTTACCCTCAAAGCCCACATGGCATGCAGCAATAGCAGCCAAGTACACTTCGATCGTGGAGAAAGCTCTGTGTTTATCAATTAAGTCCTGTAGAAATTATAAAATCACTCCAACAGGACACTGAAAAGAGGTGTGCCCTTTTTGAAGGCACCATTCCTCAAACACCCTCCACTTACAGTCATAAAGAGACCTGGTGGAGGAGGCTCTTGCACTCTGAATAGTGTTTATCACCTTCTGCGGGAGACCCACTCAGATTGTACCACTCACGGGCCAGGTCCATAGGGCCATGCGCTCCGGGTGTTGGTGAAAGATCGCCCCCCCCCGCCTGAGACAGTATGTCTCTGCGCAGGGGGAGCTGCCACGGCTGACCGCACAGCAACTGATAGATGTCCGCCAGCAAGTACATTGCAGGCCAGTGCGGAGCTATCAGGACCATTGCGTGGCGCTGTTCCCTCACTCTGGCCAGAGTTTGGGGTATCAGCGCCAGGGGTGGGAACGCGAGGCCAATTGTGCACGAGCGCGTCCACGCCTAACGGTGCGTTTTGATCGCGCATTGAAAAGAAAAGCTGACGGTGAGCATTTTCTTTTGATGCGAACAGATCTACCGCGACTCGGCCGTAACGCACCCACAGCTGGCTCACAATCATTGGATGTAGAGTCCAGTCTGCATATAGTATACTGCACCTCTGGACAGTAAGTCTGCCCCGAGGTTCAATACCCCTGGTACGTGCATCGCTCTCAGAGAGAGGAGACGGCCGCAGCTCCACAAGATTAGTTTGCGTGCCAGCATGTGTAACTGGAGAGAGCGCAAACCCCCTTGTCGGTTTATATACAATATTGCGGTCGTATTGTCCGTCCTCACGAGGAAATGGTGTCCTCTGAGAAAAGCCAGAAAGCGTTTTAGGGTGAGAAACACCGCTAAAAGCTCCAGGTAATTTATGTGCGCCCGCTGGAGGACTCTGCTCCAGAGACCCCTCAGCGGGCGACCCTCGTAAATACCTCCCCAGCCTGTCAGACATGCGTCCGTGGTGACCACCTTCCGTGAAAGGACAGTCCCCACCGTACTAGAAAAGTCGGGTGTAGCCAGCGGCGCAGTGCCATTACGCATCTCGCCGTAACTATCCCTCTCCGCGCGCCATGACGTGCGGGGTTTAGTTTTAGAGCGGCTACCCAGCGCTGAAACTCCCTCATGTGTAAGCGTCCCAGTCTTACGATCAGGATGGCTGACGCCATGAGCCCCAGTAACCGCAGGCATGATCTGAAGAGAACATGTTTGCGCAGCTGGAAATGAGCGAGACAAGCTCTGAAAGCTTTCACTCTTTCCGCCGACAAGCGGGCTGTAAAGGGCACCGAGTTTAGGCGTAAACCCAGGAAGAGTACAGTCTGTGCTGGGCACAGCATGCTCTTTTCTGTGTTTATTATGAAACCCAGGTTGAGCAGGTGCTTTACGAGGACATTTGTCTGCGTAATAGCCTCCTGCTACGACTGTGCGAGGAGCAGCCAGTCGTCTAGGTAGGTTGCCAGGCGAATACCCTGTTGTCTCAACGGGGCTATCGCGGCTTCCAGACACCGTACAAACACTCTTGGACTGAGAGACAGCCCGAAGGGAAGTACTCTGTATTCGTAACAGACACCCTGAAATGCGAACCCCAGATATTTCCTGTGTGGGTAATATACTGGGATATGGAAATACGCATCTTTCAGGTCGACTGATGTAAACCAGTCGTTTTGTCGCACGAGACGCAGCAGAGATGTGTGAGTGAGCATTCTGAATTTGTATCTTTTTAGATACGCGTTCAGAGCCCTCAAATCTAGTATTTGCCGAATTCCGTTCCCTCCCCGTTTGGGAACGAGGAAATACTTGGAATAAAAGTTGCTCTGACTCCGCTCGGCGGGTATTATAGATATAGCCTTCTTTACTAGAAGCGAGAGGATCTCTCTTTCTAGAATGTGGGCCGACTCCCCTCGGGCCTGTGAATACAGAACCCCCGAGAAGTGAGGGGGGGGTGACAGCGAATTGGAGTCTGTAGCCCCGTGTAACTGTCTTGAACACCCAAGCAGACGTTGTGAGCATCTTCCACTGTTCGCTCCTTAGAGCCAGCGGAGATGTCACGTCTTTTGCCCTCTGAGTCTCTACTTGTTGTGTTATGGGGCCCTCTAGTGTCTGAACACGGTGGTACCCCGATTTGACAGTCCCCACCAACACTGCGCATGCGCGTGACGGAGGTGCCTTCAGAACCCCAGCCGGCACTGCGCCTGCACGTGACGGTGGTAGCCTCACAGCCCCAGTCGTCACTGCGCATGCGCGTGGCGGCGGTGCCTTCACAGACCCGTTCATTGTCCGCCTTTTGAGAGAGGCCGTAGCTGCTCTCAAAAGGGGAACAAATGGCGGGCTGTTTATTGGTTTTATTGTTTTCTCTTTCATTTTTTTGAGCTGCGCCCTCAGCTTGAGGCCTGGATGCGTCAGCGGAAAATGCTTTATCCGAGAAAACAGAACAATATTGTGAAATGTGTTTTGGTGCACTTGAGGATGGCGTTGAGGCATCTCTCGAGGCAGCGGGAACACATCTGGAGCTGGGGAACCTTCCAGCTCCGTCACCGAGGGAAGAAGAGGAGGCTCTCAGGCCGCCAGCTTCTTCTTCCTCGACTGCTGGCCGAAATTCCGGGTTGGCTGCGCCTGGGCTGCAGCCGGAACCGGAGATTTTCTGGGCCAACTCGCCCTCGTCTCCTGCCTGGGCTGGGGACTCGGGGCGGGCTGTGACCTCTGCTGTTTTGGTACTTTAAACCGAGCAGCTGAGGTAGCTTGGGCGAAGGACTGCCGCTGTGGAGGCAGCAGCTGGACACTTCGAGGAAGACAGAGGTGGAGGGCCTCGTCTTCCTTCTTCTTGGACTCGCATCTCTTCTGCATAGAAGCGAGCACAGATCCAAAGATCCCCTCGGGAACGATGGGCATGTCCAGCACATCCTCTCTTTCCCGGTCTGGAAGGTTGGTGAGGTTGAGCCATCTAGCTCTTTCCTGCACCACCATAATTCCCATTGCCTTTCCCGTGGCCTGGACGGCGCAGCGTTGAACGCGGAGACAGATGTCCGTGATCGCGGCTATCTCGTCCAGTACTGCCGGTCCAGGATTACTTGACAGATCCTCGCAGAGCTCCGCTTGGTAAGCGGTTAGCATCGAGGAAATGTTCAAAGCCCTGGCAGACAATGCTGCGGCTCTGTAGGACCGTTCAGTCATGGTTGACTGGAACCGGTCCCCCTTTGCCGGCAGCGTGGGGTTCCTGCTCGGTGTAGTCGCCATCCTCGGGAGGAGGTAAGCTGCCACCAGCGGTTACATCAGCGGTATGCGGAGCAGGCCGAGCCTCTCCATACCGTCGCAGTCTAGGGAGGAGGCACCCTGGATTGGGTACTTGTTGCTGAAGGGCCGGTCTCTCCACGAGACCGACACCTCATCCAACATCTCCGGGAAGACCGGCAGGAGTTGCCTCTTTGTCCTCGTTGCTTGGGGCAAATTATTCCCCTCGTAACGGGTCTCCTTGGCCATTTCGGGCCATGGGATGTCTAGTCTGGCTGCGGCACGCTGACACACGGCCTGCAGGTCCATACTCAGACAGGGCGAAGCTGGTGTGCTATCGCCCGGGAGAGCAGCCATCGCTCCCGGCGTTGCAGCCTGAGCCGATGACATGAAGACGTTGTCTTCCTGCTCATCAGAGTCGGACAGGAGGAATCCAGAGGTTTCATCCTCTTCGTCCTCTGTATAGTCCAACTCCAGGACATCTTCTGCAGGCGAGACCATGGTGAGGTCCAGCCGGGGGCCCCAGCTTGGTATAGCGTGGGGCCCCGCTCGCACGTCCCTCGCTGCCACCGAGTCCCAGCCTGACACGGCGCGGGACTCCGGTTCTGCAGCTGCCACTACTGATGAGCCCCAGATCGACACAGTGCGGGGCTCCATCTCTGTGGCGGACGCCCCCGTGTCCTGATTTCCGTCCGGTAAATCAGAGGACATGAGGGAGTCCTGACCCGACAAGCTAGCTTGGCGAGCTAACCGTCGGCGGAGGCTCTTCACGGTGAAACGGGCACATTGCCCGCATGAGTCGGGGTTGTCGATAGCCTCCTGGGCATGTTGCAGCCCGAGGCAGGACGAGCAGACCTGGTGTGCGTCTGTGTCCGAAATCTTCAACCCGCAGCCGCAGAGCCGAGCCTCCGATTCCCTGGCTCCTCTGGTGTGAGGGAGAGACGTGTCCACCTTGTTCGCCATTATGGCGACGTGGGAAGGACGCGCTCGTAGCAGGTGCGTTGCTGAGAAAAGAGAATCACAACCTGTCGTTAATCCGGAGAAAAAGCGACGGTGTAGATTTTATTCTCAAAGATTATTAACTGGTGTGTTAATACCTTTTTTATCTTCTACTCCTCTGGTGTGAGAGAGAAAAATAAAAAACGTCCTCGCTACCGTGGTGTCGGTAGTGAGGGAAGACAAGCTTGAAAAAATCAAAACCTTACATTTATTTCCGAAGAAAAAACGGCGAGGTCGATTTGCAATACTAACTGGTGTGTTAGTATTAACAATCTTCTTGCAGAAGTATATATAGAAGTAGCCGGCGAGCGCCCGTCGACCGAAGTTAGCTTGGATAGCTTGGTTCCGTCTGTGGACTGTGTGAGCTAGCCCGGCTACCAATATAGAGATGTGCTCTGAAGTGAGAAGAGGTGTTTGAATGACGCATGCAGCGTAGCGCAAGCTACTTATAGGGGGTGGATTCCCTGACTTTGACATCAAGATCACCAGCCAATCAGGATTGGCGTAATGAGATTGATGCTTCCGTTTGCTCCGCGATGAGGCGCATCCCATAGTGAGACATCGAACGGAGTGTTACGAATGAGAACTCAGTTAAGTTGCTTCAGCTGATTCAAAATGTATTGACCAGAGCACAGAAAAGGGACCACATTACTCCTGTTTTGGCTCTATAGTGAGAATAACTTTTTATATCAAGTACGAACAACCAGGTTAGACTACATTACATCTAATTTAGTTTACGTTTTTTTCCAAAGTGACTTAAAATAAGTATTACTGTAATATAAGACTACATATAAGAAACACCCTTATAGCCATTTCAACATACAAAAAAATCAGTTTTGTGAAGGAGGCTTTATCGCAGAATGTTTGGCTTTTGCCTCTCACTTTCTGAATAACTTTTGCCTAAGAAATCAGAAAATATGTATATCCCTGCAATGTTTGCAGTATGTAAATGTTATGAATAAATATTCAGAAATTGTCAGACTAATACCAGTTTTCAATTAGTTAAAATTCAAGTTTAAGTTAGTCAAGTAAATCACACAAAACATTTGAATACTCACCATTTACTACAGAGCCTTTGGAACAATGTTCAAAGCAAGGCTGAGGTCAATCTTCTCCACACCAATTGCCTATGACATAAGAACATATTTTAAATTATTTCATTATTCACACACAAATAAAACAAAAATGTTCTGCTCCTTAAAAGGCAACATTTACCATTTAATGATGTACTTTTAGGTTAATATGAACCGACTTCGGCCAAGATGGGCGCCTCCAGTGTTAAAAGCTACAGTAGCCTATATACTAATGCAATGAGTAGGCTACAACTTTGTAACGAGCCATACACATCAGCGTTGCGAGCTCATTTCCATTGGTTTCAATGGTGACGTGCACTGCAGCAGCGCGCACCGCTCTTCATGTGACGAGGAACAACCAATCACAACCGAGAAACATCTCAACTTCCGTAAACACAAGTGTACGACAAATATGGAAGTTAAGTTCATTTCACAGCAGGTGGATCGTAACCCTTACTTGATCTGTCCGGCATGTCCCTCATATTCATGGTATGTGCACCGCTGATAAAATGTAACACAATCATTAATATCCTCCACTTTACAGTATATCAAGTGTTGCTTTCCGGGACACACCCCCACGCACAATATTGTGTCTCTGTTTTGATCCGTTTTGATCTGTGTGTATTTACGGTATTTACATGAACACAGAGCGTATCAAAGCAGAGACATAAACACAGTTTTTTAGGGAAAACACTGCGGTCCCACAGACAATATTGTATCTTTAACAATCAACACCTTAAATGGGTAAATAGGGTCGCTTAACGTAAGACAGGCCTACAACCTGTATCAGCGCCCTTAAAAGTCGGCACAAGAGTAGACATGCAGAGCCGGACCGACGCAGTACAGTTCTACACCGCCTGACAGCAGACATGAAACAATCATTTAAAACAAGACGTAGCCTATAGACATCCAAACATGCCGCAAGCTCATCCATCAGCTATGACTCCCCCCTCCCCACTGAGCTCGGTTTAATGTGCATAACTTTGGGCAAGGTTCATAGTTTTAAATATTGTAAATCAAGCAACTACCGGACTTACGCTCTACAAATACTCACAGTATAAAAACACGCTAAACACAAGTCAATCAATATAAAGTCACCTTATGATTTTCATGGCTTTATCCTAGCTAACACCAGTGAATGACAATGTTTACAAATTGACAGCTGTATTTACGTTGCTCGTTGTAACGGCAAATGTGAACTTTGCTTTTTGCAAACAATGCGTCTTGTGATAACCTGTAACTATGACGAACATTTGATGACATTACAAACCTTTAAATAACTTTTACCTTGTAGAGATGTTCTCGGGACAGAACCAGCTTACTCCTCCGATGCGGGAAGAAAATATGGTAGAACCCCCCCCCCCCCTCCTTTGTTTAAAAAAGAAAAAGCTTCACATTTTTAAAAATAAATATATTTTGCAATTTTTTTGTGCTTTACATCTTGTCCATTAAAGTGCCATATTGTTCAGGTTCAATTACGAAACTATTAAAGTACGGGTTTGAGTCTGACCATATTAATTTGTGAATAAAATATTTGTAAATAATAATTAGAAGCTGAGTAATCGGCTGCAGAGCAAGCTGCTGACGTATGTGCTCAGTGGGCGGAGTTACAGAGATAAACATAACTTTTTTCTTATTTCTTAAAATGATTGAGACTTATAGAACGTACAGCCCTCAAGATTAAAATAGTTCTACATGATTGATTCATGTTTCGACGAGAAACATGAATAAATTATGTCTCATATATTAACTGCATATTTGCAAATTGAACAACCCCACTTTCCCCTTTTTTTCAGTGTGATGGACCCTTGATAATAATTGATTTGACCCTCTAATTATTTTCTCTGGTCTTTCTCCTGTTTGGCAGTTCAACAATTACGTGAATCATAATCATGATTATTGGGTTCAGAGATCATTTCGCCTTACTGCAAAGTGATTGGGCCTTTCTTTTCAAAGTTAACACCGTCTTTTGATTCTTCAATTTCCCTATACAACACACACATCGGTTATGTGAACTTTAAACTATGTTGTCCCTGAACGTATTAATACATTGTAACATGTTTACAATTGTAGTTTACAATGTTTGTAACTGTTTTCTTCTTCTTTTATAATGTCTTATGAATAATAATATCAAATGTTATTGATGTAGCCTTTTTTTTCAAAATAAGTTTGAAATTGCTTCACATTTTGTATGTATAATAAAAAAGCAGGAATTCACACATCCAATAAAAAATAGGTGGAGGTTTTAAAGTGCTTTATAAATAAAGCTGTATGGTATTATCGTATTGTATTGGGGAAAGGCCTCAGGGCCCAGTGTTAAAGTTAAGTTAAAGCCTTTTATTTTCATTATACAAAAAATACAACGAGAGTGCAACTCTCTCCCAGTGTGCAAAAACTCACCATACAAAACATTACAAACACGGCAGAAGCAATCATACGGGGGAATACATAGTTAAAAATATTGATATAAAAATAGTTTTTAATTTTTAAAGTGCATTCAAAGTGTGTATATGTGTGAAGATGGTTACGGTTATTGCATTAAGTGTGGTGGTTAAGCACCCTGACGGCCCAGGGGTGTGTTAGTGTGTATGACTGGAAAGCTGCTTGCATATGAAGACTATGTTGCTTTAGACTCAAATAAAATTTAAATGTAATAGTTCCATCCTTACAAGGTGCCTAAGAGTCTCTAACAGTGAGGTCATGTTACTCAAGTTGAATATAAAAGAGATCCAGTTTGAAGCTGCTGGGCTCTGATTCCCACCTCCACAGGGGAAGGTACTATCATCTGTGAGAACAGATGCTGATAGAACACTGGGACTATGCCTGCTTGGCTTTGCTTAGCGTCATTGTGGTGTAACATTTAATGTCAATTTAATGTATATAGGTCTTTACATTTGATGTACTTTATTTATTAGTTTCCATTATCACAAAACACATTTTGCTGAAATGGTTTAAGTATTTTTTGCAGGAAATGGACACTGAAATCAACTCTTGAAAAAGTAAGTATTGTCTTTAAATGCATAATGTTTTTAACTGTTCTATTGAATTAACCAACGTTATGTTTGATTTGTATTAGTGATTGTTAGTATTTAATTTTGTAATGGGATCTAAAATCAATTGCAATGAGTAACAGAATTATGCCTAATATATAACAATGCACATTATTTCGCCCTACTGTATCACTATTAAAGCTTCTAACATGTTTTTGTCTCTCTCATTTAGGTATCATCCATTTAAACAGAATGGAAAGCAACAAGACAAGTGATATCATAGAGATCCAAGGCTTTGACATATCTCCAGGGTTCATCTACCCTCTATTTTTCTTACTGCTGTTTGTATACCTAACCTTGCTCTTCTCTAACATTGGAGTCCTAGTGCTTATCATCACTGAGAAGAGTTTGCACCAGCCCATGTACATTCTCTTTTGTAACCTGTCTGTCAATGATCTAATAGGGAACACAGTGCTACTGCCTCAGCTGATGGCTCACATCATCTCAACAGAACGCTTCATCACCTACAACCAGTGTGTGGTCCAAGCCTTCTACAGCCACACGTTTGGATCAGCCTCACATATGATCCTGATTATTATGGCAATTGACAGATATGTGGCGATATGTCATCCTTTGAGGTACAGCTCAATCATGACTACCAAAACTTTGATTGCACTATCAGCCAGTGCGTGGGGGGTGTCCTTGGTGCTGGTGTCAGTTTTGATAGGTCTGACAGTGAGGCTCTCCCGTTGTAGATCCTTTATTCAAAATGCTTACTGTGACAACGCATCACTCTTCAAGCTTTCTTGTGAGGATGTGTCCATCAACAATATTTATGGACTCTTCTTCACTGTGCTGCTTTTTAGTTGCTCAATGGGAGGTATTGCTGTCACATACTTCAGAATAGCTGTCATTTGCTGGGTCAAGAAAAACAAAGAGATGAGAAGCAGAGCACTTCAGACCTGTACCAGCCACCTTGTTCTATATCTCATCATGCTCTGGTCAGGGTTTTTAACTATCATATTGCATCGTTTCCCAAATTATCCAGATTTAAGGAAAATTGCTTACATTTTATTCCATGTGGTCCCTGCTAACTTAAATCCGATTATTTATGGGATGCAAACAAGGTCATTGCGTGAAAAGATTATTCAAATTATGCAAAGACAAGTAACTCCAACCTAATCTGTCTTCTGTTAACTTGTATCTGGAACATGATAATATTTATACATGTATATGCTTGTCTACCCTTCTGTATAAACTTATTTTGTATATCTCGGCGATCATAAACAAGGAAACATCTGTTACCAAAGTTAATGGTAACATATTTGCCCCGCTTGTTTTGTTTGTTTGCTCACCATGTAAGCGGCCTTGGGTCCCTTGAAAGGCACTATACAAATTTAATCTATTAATAATGTGGTTTATGGATGAATATTAATAGCAATTGGCTTTTTTTTTACAACATGGGAAATTACTTTATCCCTCATAAAGTGTGCCGACAGTAAAATGAGCGTCTACACTGGCCCCTGTGTGCCAAGATCTTTACCAACCTCTTCTGTCTTTATACTTGTATAGCATGCAAATACTAAAACCACAATGTCCATTCTTGTCCCTAAACTGTTCATATAATAGGGATGATTAATGAGCATAACATTTGTGTATTCGTGTTTTTGTTTTCATTGAGTTTCAGGTATAATAGCAATGTTTCATGTAATCTAGATATTGACAGACATACATTGAAAATAAGATGTAAATACTGTGTTGGTGTATATTACAATACCTAATACTAAATACCTGTACTTATACTGGTATTTGGTATTGGGCCTTCCAAATTACAAAAAAATGTTTCTTGGCCTGTTAATGCTGTAAAGACTAATTATATTTATCAACTTTTTTTAAACGGAATTTTACTCTTTCCATTTATAACAAAAAAGGCCCAAAATAGGTCATATCAGTTGTTCAGTTGCTGTCCAGTGCATCTCAGTTAAATCGTTAGCGTTTTTTCCAAATCCAAAATTGTTTAAAACACAGTTCTGATGATTAAGCATTGTATCTCCCTTTTGTTTGAGATTATAGAGTTTTGCCGGATCAGATTAAAACGTATCAGTTTGAAGTACATGGTGCTGATAGGGGATTAAACAGATAATCCATATAAGCTTTATTGAGATATTGTTTTCTCCTGCTATGATTTTATGTACAGAAGCTTTCCTGGTGATATCTCTGAACACATTTACTATTCTGTAAAGTTGGGTTATTCTCTCCGATTCATGTCATGAGGGTAAAGTCACATTTTCCCTAATGAGGGCTTAATACAATACTTATTATTTTCGACCTCCTAAAGTCTTTTACAAATGTAAATTATTCTAACCTCAAACTATTTCATGTCTGGTGTGTTGTTTCGTTTAATCATTGTCATTTTGACTGTATCACTAAAAATATATAAATTGGTTTCAAAATGACTTTGTATCTTTTACCCTACTTATGAGACACACTTTCCATTACCCATAATGTAAATAAATAGAACAAATATATTTTAATATCAGATGTATTTATCAGTTCATGTTGCTTTATAAATCCCTTGGCCTATTGTTTCAGAAACAAATAAATAAATGTATGGACACAAATCAATATTTTATCATTTAGGTTAAAATCACAACATTGTGTAAATAGCATCAGTAGACAATGTGATTGATTTGCTACAATGGGACCTGAATTTGGGATTGTAAATTCTCAACAACAACACTTATTTACAAAAATGTATTTAAGATATAATTCGACTTTTTTATTAGTTAGGACTGCAGTAGGATGGATCACATGGTCTGAGGAAAAAGTGCAATCTGAATGTAAATTAAACTACTGCTAAGTACATTACTTAATGACTTATTATAAACTGTTATAATCTCTGTCTTGGGTACACCATAAACACTTTCATGAAGTCTCGTCTCCATTCTTCAGTTAGATGGCTTTGCCCATGATGAGAAGGCTCATTAAAAACACCATAATGAAAAATATCCACATGAAAAAGCGATCTAAAACTTTGGCTACTTTCTTCCACTCCCCAGTCCTTTTCTGTGTCGCCCTCTGATCCCTGTAACAGTTGGCTATGTACTCGATGTTATGCATTAGTTGCCTCTCGTTGCTTTGACTGTTGCAGGAAACCTCTCCGTCTTTTCTCTCTCCATCACTCACACCCCCCTTCCGGCATCTCCTCTGACCCTGGGAATCTCCACAGTCCATGCTCATGAAAATACCATTCATCAAAGTGCAGTAGTTGTTGGTTGGGTTTTTCCCGATGGAGCCACCTGGGCTCATCATCTGATCCATGTCCTCCCTCTCCTCTGTGGTCATGGAGCCCACTGTCTCTTGTCCTCTGTCCAGTTTGCAGACACACTCCTCTCTGCCTGGTCCTGCCTGACCATTCATGGTGCAGTTGGTGTTCTTTACATGTTGAAGCTCCTGCTTCTCGGGCTGTGGTGACAAGCAGTTCTCCCCAACCTCATAAACAAAGCACATTCTGGCCAAGTACTGCAGAATGACCTTCTTGGCCCACTTGGGAACAGGCTCGGCATCCGGGCCACAATGGTGTATGTTCATGATGAAGATGGTCAGGGCAGTGGAGGCAGTGATCATGGTCATCGTTGCAATGTAGTACTTTCCTGTGGATGAATAAGAGGACATCAACATAGAGTTCTAATGCATCTTAATCACACATGTTTGGATTTGTATTACCCTCACCAATAAGTGGCACATTCTCAGAGGGTGGCATGATCTCTGCCACCAACAGCTGAAAGACAGTGAGTGCCAGCATAACAGTGACACCTAAAGACACCTTCTCTCCAGAATCAGCAGGCAGGTAAAAGCCCAGTGGAGCCAGAAAAGAGATCATTACACATGGTATAAGGAGGTTAAAGACATAAAATGAAGCTCTTCTCTGTAGTTTCAGTGTGTAGGTCACATCAGGGTAAGGATCAGCACAGCAGCCATACTGAATAATGTTCTTCTTGGCCGGCATACCCAACACCTCCCATTCCACATTATCCACCAGGTCGGCCAGGTCAGCGCTCTCCATGGCGTTCAGGATGTCCACCTGGTTGCCGTTGTATGTCCAGGAGCCATATGTGAACCTGCACTGCTGAGAATCGAAGGGGAAGTAGGACACGTCCACTTTGCAGGAGCTCTTTGTGATAGCAGGGGAATCCCACATGATCTGGCCATCATGCCGGATCACTACATTGGTGTCCATGGAGCCTTTGAAATGGTCATCAGCACTGGAAAAACAAAGAAAACATTGAGTATCATACCAAGAGAAAATGTATTTGTCCATACCATGAAAACTAAATAAAAAAGGAGCAGTTGTGATGTCCTCAGTAGGTCGAGACAACTTGAAAGGTTGATCAGAATACAAAGGCACAAGTACACCAACTGAGGGAAGAGTTAACACATTTATGAGAGTTGTACTCATTGCTCAGTGTTTGTGTCTGCTTTTCATATGTTTTGATTAATGCTAAGTGTTTGTGTTTATGTGTGTCAGCATTTGATAAGTGTTCATAGTGTGAGCTGTTATCCTGAAATGTCATCAGAGGCATAGGATTTATTGCGCACTGGCCTCGCAAATACTCAGGTGATTATTCCTTCCTCCTTCCTCTTCCTCTTTGTCAAACATGTGGTACCTCTGTCTTAATTGTAAAGTTGACATTGCCTTTGTATAAAAAGCAGACAAAGGCCTGGACACTCCTGTGTCAATAATGGCTTCAAGGAGTGTTCAGCTTGTGCCTTTTATACCGACCAAAAGGAGCCACTCTGATTAACCCAATACCAATCCGACCTACTTGTTATATAGGACAATATCAGGTCTCCATACATAACTACCAGGTATGCGGATGGTATCGAGTCCATCGTAATCATCTTTATTCCATTGAACGTGTGAATCAACCCACACTTGACGTATCCATAAGTACGCAGTCAAAATTTGGTTTCGCTCATCCTGTAAAACATTGAAATTAATAGAAAACAATTGGCAACAACAGGGGAAAGAGTGCAGGTTGAACAGAAATATATTTTTTTTAAATATTAAATAATTTTCTGGGTATCTGTATAACACATTAGAGCTGCACGATATTGGAAAAAACTGACATTGCAATATTTTCTTCCCCTGCGATATGAAAAAATACAGGAATTGAAGAAAAGACCGTTTTTTTTGTCCGCAAACCATCCTTTCTTGAACTTTAATGCTATACAATTGGTATTTTTTTAACAATATTTAACCGGATGAAAGATTTTAGTAACAGACTTCTGGATCGTAAGTTATCAGAGCAACAAGCTGAGCTAGCTCAGTTTCATCTCAGAAACATCAACCGCCTCCGCCCCTCACTCACTCCCCACAGTGCCGCTATCCTGGTCCACTCTCTCGTCACCTCCCGCTTGGACTATTGCAATTCCCTTCTCTATGGTCTCCCCCACAAACACCTACACAAACTCCAACTGGTCCAAAACGCTGCTGCCCGTATCATCACCAGAACCCCTGTCATCAGTCACATCACCCCTGTACTACACCAACTCCACTGGCTTCCCATTAAACACCGCATTGACTACAAGATCCTCTTTCATACTTTCAAAGCCATTCATAACCTCGCCCCCCCATACCTGTCTGACCTTGTCCATGTCAACATTCCCACCCGGTCTCTTAGGTCTGCCTCCTCCATCACTCTCAAAGTTTTCCCAGCCCGTCTCTCCACCATGGGGTCAAGAGCCTTCAGCCGCTCTGCCCCTCACCTCTGGAACTCCCTCCCCCCTGATATTAGAAACATGGACACTATCACCACTTTCCAAACTCACCTCAAAACCCACCTGTTCAGGCAAGCGTATGGCTGACCTGTGCTGCAAGCTGTATGTTTTTAGTAGTTATGTTTTTAAACTGTGTTTTGCTTTTAACTATGTTTGTAAAAATTGTTTTTAACCTTGTTGTACGGCGACCTTGAGTGCCTTGAAAGGCGCCTTATAAAATAAATGCATTATTATTATTATTATTATTATTATCCTGCTGTGATCTGATCAAGAATGGTTGTGATTGGTGGTTTGCTTTGCATGCAGAGCCTGCATGTCACTCACTCAAGTACCCCTGACATGAGAGCCGCGCAAATTTTCCTTTTGTAGCAAGCAGCAAAATAATTGTAACATGACGTGTTTGAGTTAATTTGCCTACTTAATATCGCACGTCCTAAAAAAAAGAAAAAAAAAGAAATCGCACGTCCTGCGATGTCAATATCGCGCATGCGCATAACGCAATTATCGTCACGACACGATATATCGTGCAGCCCTATAACACATACAATCTGGTGGAGACTTGTGCACTGTGGCGTGTTACCATGTCGATAATTTGTGACAGTGTGATCTGCAGGGTCACATTCAGTATGGTGTTAGTGTCATTCACAGGCCTCAGCGCACTAGTGTAGTTCGTGAATAAATCATTCAGGAGCTTCTGGGCGTATTTTCCCTGAGCACACCAACAGGCTAAAACAAAAAGAGAAACAATTGATGATTAGATGTATATCGCCACAAAGCACCTGTTGTATTTAATATTATTTTTCAGGTAAAAATGTGTTCTCTAACACAACATTCGGATGTGATAATTTTTTCATCATTCAATTTTTTGGCCTGTGATAATCTGAATAAATGAAACGATATGGATGCCGAGGAGGGTACATGTGGAAAGAAAATGTGAATCCATGACAGATGGTGAAGGGGACAGAGAGTGATGTCAAGCTAGATCGCCCTCTCTATTAAGCTCTACAGCTCTACAGAGAGATCAGGCAAATCTGCCATTAAGCAGCAGTAAGTTGTTGTCAGTTCGAATTGTGTATATTTTGCATGTATTGATTGAACTGTAATATCTTAAACAACATATGAGTATCAAAATGAGCCTCAACAGGGAGATAAATCAAGAGAAGCATGGTATAAACCATCTTTAAATATATTTGTACATGTCTTATAAGAAGGCTTTCATGCCTTTTACATTAATAATTCCAAGTCAATTTTGGAATAAGATGTTTAGTTTTCAATGAAAAAACGTGTTTACTGTATATTGTGACTGGAGCTTGTTTAGAGTGTCAACAATAGATTTGGGCAGGCCAGTTGTTAACCCTGGAACGCTGTTTTGATAAAGCCTCTGAACTGGATACAAGGAAAGAAAAGGATTATGATTACAGCAAATCCCTGAACTACTGGCATCATGTTCAGAGTCTGGGCAACAGATTGTATGAAAGAGGAATGGAAATCAGAGAGGGAATATTTGATTCATAAAATATCAAAACACTGACATTAATAAAAGAGAAAAAAGCATCCAAAACTAATCAAAGTTGTTACTCAATTATGTATCTGCTCATGTTCTAGCATCTCATCGCCATTTTTGCTAGAAGAGCATTGGAGGTTTTCTCTAGAATGTACTTGACTCGAGAATGCAACAATCTTATAATACTGTTAAAAATCCTAATAGAATGAATTAGTGGGAACTTACTTGGTAATAGACTGACACACAGAAGCAAGCAGAATAACGTTTGGATTCTCCATCGTTCCATATTGCTGAAACAAACTATCCTGATCCAAAGACCGTTTGAGCAGATGTGTGCCTTTCAGAGTTTCTTCACTAAAAATAATCCAAACAGAAATGAAATCAGACTGATAGCGACTGCAGCTGTTTGTGAACTGCACTCCACCAAGTGCTGCTGAGAGACAGTAGGAGAGAGGCGGGGCAGCAGCACCACATGTTAACCACAAACACCAGGACCATCGGACTCACAAACAACTCTTCACACACACGATCTGAAGCCTATGTCTCTGATATTAAAAAATGCATTAAAAAATACCCTTTGTTCTGCAGCACAACACAGAGCTCTCAGCCTCGCCACCTAATAACGGTCTTGCACTATTATTTTTGTATGTAGGCCTATTAGTCATAAGAGACACAATGAATGTATACATTACTGTATTTAAAACGTGGTCTCTGGTCTGTGTTGTGTGCATCATTTTTTGATAGGCTGCGCCGCCCATACGTAGCCTCATCACTCTCCTCCGCTTGCTTTCTCTTCCGGGTGCGGATGTTTTTCACGCCCCTTTTTTCCCCCTTTCAACAAGGAGGATGTTGCATCCGAGTGACTATTATCGTCTTCTTGGGCAATGGAAATTAATCTTAGTAGATGCAAAAAATGTCTCCGGGGTTTTACATGTCAGGATCATCCCCAACTCTGATTAAGGAATTGCACCCTATTGTTGGTACCGAAAATGTCCATCATGCAACCTGATATCATGAATGTGATGATTTGGTAATAGCGTAGTTATTTACACGGTAATTGCTTGCAGTTATTGGTAAACAGCAGATCTGGTGGAGGTAGGTTGATTATGTTTTTTTTCCGACTGAGATGGTCATTAAATGCATGCCGGATTAAAAAAATGCCCCCAAATAATTGAGTGATAATTCCTATAACTGTGCATACATTTTTACTTATCATCATAAATACCTAAAATGTATCTATTGTATTAATATTTGAAGAAAGTTATTATTGCCACATGTACATTAATTAATTACAATTTTTCACAGTTTCAGAAATGCTACAAGGATCCGGTATCTTGGGTCATGACAGGCCCCTGGTCATCAGGGTTTCATTCAGCACCTGCGTTGTTGGCACTGTGGGCCTACCGCTGCTTGGGCTAATAACTTGTGTTTTCATATCCTCTGTTTTTCATTATGAGGACTCTACTGGTACACATTGCCAGGTAATATTCATATTTTGCAATCTGAGCCAACCATGTTTTCATTTGATGCTACTGATATACTAAAGCATTTTTGTCTGTTTCCAGGTTCCTAATTACCTGCCATCCATCAGTGCCTCAATAAGCCTGAATCCTGAATGTCACATATGGCGGTTCTGTATTGGACTGCACTCAGCACCGAGGCTGCTGGTGGCATTTACCTACTTCAAATTCTACAAGACACGTTTTGCCTCTAAGTTCCCTGAGAGTTTGCTCAGTTGCCTCAATCTGGCCTTTTCCCTTCTCGAAAATCTCGGCCTCTTGCTCCTCACATACGTGTCATCTAGTGAAACATACTGTGAGTACTATATTATTTGAGAGGTTTAATACAAACATATGTTTCCCTTTAAGCATGGATCATAATGAAGCTTGAATTTAGTCAAGTAACCAAAAGTTTTGACTTGATTTTAGATATATTTAAATGTTCTGAAATGTTGTTCCTTTTTGAAACAAAGTATTCTAAACTTTTCATCATCTTATCAGCAACATTAGTAAACTTTCCAGGCATACATTAAATGTAGTTTTAAAAAAGGAAGGTGGAAATGAACATAAGAGGAAGGGAACACATTCTAAAAGTTGTTTACAGTACGTTATAGAGTTTTTGTCCGGCTGGTTGATGCTCTTTTTATTTATTACAATGACTGTGCTTTTCTGATTGAACTTCTTCTTCTCTTTGTACATTTTTTTTCTTAGTTGTACATAAAGAAGGTTTTGTCCTCTTCCTTGTCAGTTCCACTATCCACATGTTGATAACCTGCCGTTTATGGAAGACCATTAAGAAGTATTCATTAAGTCCTGAGGTAAGGAATGAAAAATCACGCACCACAGACTAAAATCAATCATGTCATTTGAGGCATTCCAATCAAATACATGTTTTTCTCCCTTATAGGATGCAAAGTCTCACTATTGGAAAGTGCGCTTCTTACTTCTCAACTTATCCTTCTGTGCTTTTGCCGGATTCTTTTTTTGGAAACACAACGTGTTCTGCGAATCAGGGAGTAAGTAATACTTCAGTTTGATAATGTCCATCTAATTGGGGAGGGTTGATAACAGTGATCCATGGAGAATACACACAATTCCAAAACATATCAGTTATATGAACAGTAATTTGAAATGAAGCGAAAAAGTGCTTACTTAAAAACATTTCTATATCTACGTTCTTTTTGTTTTCCTTTTCTTTTTTACAGGTTACACATTATTTGCCCTGTTTGAGTATCTAGTGGTCTTCTCCAATATGGCCTTCCATCTCACAGCAGTTTGGGACTTTAAGAGCCGGGAGGTCATGGTTATATCATCCTCAGAAGATAAAGAATTCTGAATAAACTCAAGGACTGAGTGCAACCACACATCCACCTGATGTGAACAGCCTTAATCCTGCCCCAGGAGAAGAGTGGGATGAAGGCCTTTTCCATATATTTCCATTATGTACTTTTGTCAATTGAGTGAACTATAAGTGAATTTTCTGCCTCAGTGTCTCATCATTCGATGCCTTGACTCACATGCAGTGACAAATACAGTACACTATTCCATGTTATGTGACATTTGAATATTTGTACACTGCAAATACAAAGTCGTCATACTGTACATTTGTTGAAATTAAGTGACAGTCCTTCAATTACGTTTGGCCTTCTATTTGAAATACAAAAAAGGGGTAAATATATATTAATTATTAAGTAAAGAGTGACATGCTGGAAAGCAAAGTCTCCTTGTGGTCTTTCCTTTAAGTCTCAAATAGGGTCAACACACAAAAACAATGGTTTCTGACACTATTTCACACCATACACCAAAAAAATCGAGTGCCACTTCAGATACAGTTGTAAAATATCTTCACTTGCAACAACAATATAATTGTTAGCACTTGAACTTTATGCAACATTTCACGAGTGTGACATTTTCTGTACTACATGTGACCTTCATGGCCTGTTGTAAATCTGCGCAAGATATTATGATCACACATCAGTTACCTAACTGACACCCAAAGGTTCATGCAGCTGGATAGACCCAGCAGCAAGCACACATTTCTGCAATTTTTTTTAGATATTTCTAAAAGCGCCTTACATATACTTGTGTTATTTTATGTAACACTTTGCCATGTAAGAAATTCGAGGTAAGTGTAATTTAAATATATGGTTTGGTTATAAGGGAATGGTATACACCATAGCAACATTTGAATGCTCAGAAGCCTCTTGCCATCCTCCTCCCTAAACCCAGAACCTGATGATGCAAGTACTGGCCAAGCACTAAAAAGACATTTCATTGTGTTTGCAATATGTTGATCATAATATTTACTGTACAGCAAAACCTGGAAAACTGTAATGTTACTTTCTTAAGGTTCCAACCCATATTGTACATCATGTATGTAGGCTGTTTTTCCAAATAAAAGGTAAATACAAATGTAAAGGCTAAGATGGCCGGCATAGTTCCATTATTAATAGCAATAGTTTTCTGATATCAATATACAGTATAACAATATTTAAAATATGCAAATAATGAAGCAATCACATGTAAAGCATACGATTAAAATCAATGTCATTGCCTTTAGACAAAGACTCTTCAAATTATTCTATCAAAACCTTCAATAACTAAGTTTTTTTTTTTTGTAATGTATTTATCAAAGCAGTTCAATTTATAAAATAATATGAACACAGAAACAACACAGCAAAACCTTTGATTCAATTTAAAAATCAGGTGTTACCAATAACATTAGCGATGGTTATGTTTTATTCAAGGGTCCAAGTAAGCGATAGGAGTGCTGTCACACTGTTGTCATCCAACTTCTGACATGTTAAAATGTCTTCTGTCAACTAGCTATTAATTCACAGTCCTAATGACAGGTATACATGCTACATACTGTAGAAGGAAGGTTGACAATTTGAGTGTAAACATGTTCTTTAACATATCATTGTAGGCCAGGGGTGTTGGCTCAAACAATCCACGAGATGGCACACTTTAGCAATTTGTGTCAATTCGACGTGATATCCAGTAGGCTTACACCCTCCAGTCGTTAGGGGGCGACACTTGCTGTTAATAACCACGCACCCTGTGGCGTAGAGTAAGAGTAGCCCGCTGCCTTGACACATTCTGCGGCTTTTTCGGTCCAGTACGGTCGGGGGAAAGACCAGACCGAGATCTCTCCTACGTTTGGAGTTCGCAGTGCTTCAACTAAGGGTGACCAGGCGTCTGCTGCGATGTTAACACAGAGCTGAAGCTACAGATCTGCTGGCTCTGATACATGACAGGTAACTTTGTGTTTATGTTATTCAGCATTACGGTATGTCCGTAGTTATCATATAGCCTAGCTAAAACTAACATTACAGATGCTCTCTATTAACGACCCTGTTCTGACTTGTGTCTGCTCGTTAGCTTAACGCCGACGGCGGCTAACGTTCGTCCGTTGAAAATGCAGAGTCGACACCTACCAGAAGTGAAAAACACGGAAGCGTTTTGAGAGGGCTGTGAAGTGCTACTCCTTCTTTGTTGGATATTACACATGTCCTAATTAACCGAGATGTTAAGCTAGCTAGTTATGGAATGCCATTTGACACATAGTAACAAAAAATGCCTATGACATGAATTATTATGGCTTTTTAATAAATCATGAACAAATGGTTGTATTTAATGAAGAACACACATTTTAGCAAGTATTATTGAACAATGACATGTATTTAACATTATGTCACTGGACTTTAATTGCATAATGCCACATTTATTTATGTTCTGGGACCTTTATTTTATATTTCCCCTCTTTTTTTTTTTAAAGGGACTTTTATTGCACAATGTCGTATTAATTAGATTCAGTTCACATTTGTTTTCTAATTACACATGTATTTATTTCAGGGGACTTCATTTCAGAATTCCAAATGTATTTTGTTTTGTACAATCCCACATTTCATTTTTTTCAGGGATCTTGTGTTTCATAATAACACAGGTAGGTAACTTCATTTTAGAACAACACTTTTAATGTGTTTATTACAAGAGACTTGTATTTGATGTAAAATTGAATTATGTAAGGGGCACTTTTATTTCAGTGTAATATTAACTTAGTTATTTTTTTTAGAGGACCTTTTATTTGTTATCATTCCACATTTATTGACATAGCAACCTGACAGGCAGGGTGCTATATTGGGATTAGTTGCTGCTTCTTTAGTTTAGCCAAGTTGCTGTCCAACCCTATGACTTAGACATGCTTGTTTGTTCAAGTGTTCCTGTACGCCTAAGGTAGAATACCAGATCTAGATTTCTCTCAATCGTACGCTGCCAAAAACCAGTCACGCTCAGAACCTGCTGGGATGTGGCTGGAGATCTCAATGCCCAAAAACCAAACCAACATCAAAGAACGGGTGGTTTAAGAAGCCAAATTGCATGTATGTTTTGCTTCTTTATGTCGAAAAAATACAAAGTAACGTTTACCTTTCAGGCTTTCACTTCACTCTCGCTTACTACTACGCTTTATTTCAGAGGGCCATGCCTAGTGAAAATATCCAAGTCTTGGAATAATCAGATTAGAGGAAGTAAACAAATATAAGCGAGTATTTGTATGCCCTCTTGACTTTTCCTTGTTTTCATCCCTTCTGTTTCTCTTGTGCTCTCAATTGCTTATCAGAGTAATTTTCATTAAATCGCAAAAACTAAGGCGCCAGGCTCTTACCAACAGTCCGGCTGACAGTTGACTTGATGTGTCAGGGCCAGTCTTGTAGACAAGATGCTATGATATTCCTGTTGGGGGATGGTTTTATCTAAAGTTACAGTTTGGAACATGTAACTCGTAATGAAAGTCAAGTAACATTTGTTATGCTTCTGATGCTTGTCTTCGGTGCCACTGGGTCCGTTTTCGGGAAGTCTGTCTGTAGGGACCAGCAGAACAGGGAGGACTGTCCCCGCAGTTGTGTCTACAAAGCCAGTTTCTTTAGAGAGAGATCCCTGCAGTAACCTACGGGAACAAGACTCGAGCTACGGTTTCTGACTTGCTCTGCTCCCTGCAAGTCTGGTTCATAACAGATGGCAACCGAGCTTTGGCATGGAGTTGATACGCTCCTTTGATTGGTTGTTGTGCTGTGGGACAACTGATGACTTGACAACAAATTACCAAACAACCGATGATCTGAGTATGTGGATAACTGGGAAATAAATGTAGAAATATAAAATAAAGGTTCACTGAAATAATTAAATGTGGCATCAGGCTTTTCTTTAGGCTTGTTTATTTATAATTGAGCATTTCATTGCTTGTTGAAGCTTGTCAGACATCTGCACACCAGACGCATACAGACCAGGCTGCAGTTCTGATAATCTTATTATTATTCTCCCTGAGGCAACATGTGTTTTAAAACATGATGCTAAGAACCCTGAAGCACAGCTAAACTGTCAAAATAGGGCTTAACAAGCTGACTTAGCAGAAGCCAGGTATTAGATAACTTACAAACGACTGTGTACCTTAATTTATTTAGCAAGAATAGGAAACAGTGACACTGAGAAGTGATGGCATGTTTCCGCTTTTGCTGCCAGGGATATTTTTGAAATGTTAACTAACAATATTTCATGGTGTGCTCTAAACAAGCCAACTTAATGCGTTTTTCTCTCCTTTTCATATGTTCTAAGAGACAAAGCAGTTTCTGTTCTAGGCAATGTTTAATTGATGTACTTGGATAGAAACCCTGCAAAATTGTGTTGCAAGAATGATCTGAATTATGAATGGACTCTGTTGTCTACTTTCCAGCACACACCAGTCATGGAGTTCAACAAATTGAAGACATTGTGGATATTTTGCTTGTGTCTCGTTGGAAAGAGTTGGACTGAAAGATCTACATCAGACAATCATATTGTTGAAAATGGCGTGTCGGGTAAGTAATCAATCATGGTATTCATTTGTTGTAGCTTTTCATTTGTCTATTTTTCCACCTGTTGATGACACACAATCGGGTGTATAAGTGTTAATGCCACGTCTTTGTGATTATGCAGTCCCTAAAAGTAGACATGTTGAGAATAGTCTGGCATTATTAGCCTAACTGGTCTAATGGTTAGTTTTCTAATGGCATTTGAGCAGGGTTTTAGGTTGTTTCAGAATCAGATGGTAATAATCCATTATTATTTCCAATACAATACAATCAAAATATTGTTTTTGCCACCCTTAAACTTACGAATTTCCTATGCTTGTATTGCAACTTAGTTTTGAACATCAAAAATGGCCTCCCGGTATTTAGGTGTAGAGTATGTTATGGACAAGGATTCCTTTTACCGTGTGTTAGCTGACATGGATATATGTAAGAGATTAGTGTAATCCTCTCACAGCATCCTCCCACAGTGAAATACTGCATTACATTATAAAGCATTCATTTTTTTATATAATAAATTGATCAACATATTTGGTGAATTTAACAACCTCCTCTCGTAAAAGAAAAATGATCCATGGTCTCCTATCACTGACAATCTCTTGCCTCAAACCATGAAGTGATTCTAAATCAATGGTCACAGTGATTTCATCTGTCGATCCATATCTTGAGTCTGAGTCTGCTAGAAATAAGTATTAGCCGGTAAAGACACACCATGACTCAGGGTTTTTGGAAATGTGCTAGTGTAATTATCATTGTCTACTCCCAAAAGGCATGACAGTTGTTCAGGATTTTGTTTTTTCCCCACTAATTTTAAGCAGGAGTGAGGCAAAGATCCACACATGCAAACCAAGCTCTGTTAAGATATTATATTAGTACTTCTAAACAATTAAACAGCAACTATTGAGACATTGTTAAATTTACATTGTTCTTACTTATGTGTGTCATATATCCCATGAGGCCCCTCTGAGGATAAACTGTATTATTGACTGATTTTCAAAGCATGAAAGTGTTTCTGAATGGCGTAGAGCCTATTACCTGCGGTACTTTTGAAGTAGCAAAGTTCGGAGTGTGTTATTCCGGCACATGCAGGCACACAGAATGAGTTGCGTAACTTGAGCTCTTAAAAAAGGCCGGCTGACTGGTATGTAAATATCTTATCTTGCGTCTCCAGAGGTTTGCAAGCCAAATGAGAAAGAAGGCCACGTTGGGTGTATGAGAGTGTTGCAGGTGGTAGGTTTTCACTAAGCTAACTGTCGCTCTTTGTTTAACATGGTGAGTGTGAATGAGGGAGAATGCAGAAGAGTAATTGCCTTTTTGGTATGTGGCTTTGCAGGTTCTCTCAAACTGAATGCTTGCTTACTTTGGCTCAAAGATTAACCTTTTGCTACGCTGAGGTGCAGTATGTGCGATTGTGCGTCAAGCCGTCCTTGTTCATCTAGCAGAAATAAGTCTCTATTTGCCAATCAAAGACCGTTAAATAGACGCTTTTATGGACACTGTACCGTTGCAGGGATTAATCTCTGACAATGTTTAGCCTACTTTCTGTTTTGTCTCAAACTGCAGAGCCAGCCTGTCATAACAGATGGTTCTGGGAATTAAAAAAACATGGGTGGGTATGGGTAATGATAAGGGGATTCTTTGGAGGGGGGCATTACGCTGTAAATGCCAGCCTGATGCAAACCAAACGCCTGCATTGGATACGCTATTGTGTTGGTGACATTAATGAATGATAAAGCAGTATCAATTGATATATGGACTTGAGCTCGGCCATGTATAAAAAGGGAAGTGAGTTTGATTATGCAAACTGTTACACCCTATTGTTGTGAGAATGACGATTCTATAAATGACTTTTATCCAAGTATTTATCCAAAGAAAGCCCCTACCCTGCAAACCAGAATAAACTACAAGAATCAAGCATTTTATTCATAGGACTGTAATGATATTATTAAAAAAGTTCAGTTTTAAATGGTTTATAGAGGTACATTGTTGTTGGTACAAAACCAAGCCCAGGAAATGCAAGCCACTTATTCATGTTGGTGAACAAGGCAGCTTCCCCCTTAACCCTCATGGCCTCTTCCTCTTTTTGTGGTTGTAATGCTATGAAATACTAAATAAAGCATACTGTTTGGACATATGCTTCTCCCTTAACTTAATTTAACCAGGAAAAGACCTTTCTGAGATTGGTTATCACAAATTAACTGGAGTGTCCAGGATCAGATAGCAGTAGAAGCAGCACATAGAGGTTATATAAGACCGTCTCAAGTTGAATTCCATAATATATATATATATATATATATATATATATATATATATATATATATATATATATATATATATATATATATATATACATGTCTGAAGGTTTCAGGGGCAGGATTCTTCTGAATTCACTTAAACCATGGATTACATTTAAATGAAATGTACTGATACTACAGGCACTTTCACACAGCTCCTGAATCTCTGCAGAACAGGCCAAACAAGGTTTCCTCTCAGGGAGTGGTGGCGTTATCTTTGATCTAGTGCAGAGGATCTCTAATCCCTCAGGAAGCAGAGGGCTGATGAGCTTCACTAGATACTTTTCAGATGGCTAAATATCATGATATGTAGCCATTGATAAATGCATTTCTAATTTTGTTTTCAAATGATCGTGGAGCCCTTCACACTGAAAACCTAACAAGTTACAGAGGCCTGACCGACAAAAAGACAATTGAAAGAAAACAAATGTTAACAACCAAAACATAATTTTGACCAAACTTTAAAGTCTAAAATGTGAAAAATGTAGAGCACACAATTATCAAAAGCTGCTTTGCCTTAGGTCGAGGCCAAGTATTGGTCTGACAGTCATGCTGTCTAGCTTCTTGGTTAGTTCAAGGTTCAAGGTTCTTTATTGTCAAACTAACATAGCTACAGAGCAATTATGTCGTTGAAAATCTTAAGTCACAGGCTTCTCCAACAATGCAACACAATAATAGAGAGGCGAAGTCACCCCCATCCATGGGACCTTATTTCGGAAAAATAATGTATTGAAGTCAATGGAGAGAGAAAACTTATCTTTCGATCCCGTTTGAATTGTGCCATGAATTACACATATGTTTGTCAATCTTAAAAAAAGAATTTCCATGTCAAAAAAGTCACAGTTTGTCTTAAAACTGTTGAAATATAAGACTATGAAAAATACGCAACTAGAAAGGCTACATATCCCGGTCCCGCATGCTGGCTCTTACGGACCCGACTAACTCCCCTTGTGTGTATGTACAGCTCTCAACATGCCCAGACTTGTGGTGATTTTCATTAAAACAATATTAAAGTATATTTACATATAGGGGCTTGCATCCCCTCATTGAGGTTTAGGCTTTACATAAATAAGTCTTTGTCTTGAAGGAATTTTAAAGTTGAGTGAGGTCTTCTGAAAAACACAAAAGGTTCAAAGTCATGAACTTTTTTTTGCCATCACAGGATTATTTGAATTCAAAAGAGCTATCATAGATATGATGTTGAATCAGTACTTGAGTAAATTGTTATTTAACTATTCAAATTGTATCTTTTTGTATTGGTCTGTCTTAATCTGCCTGGTTGTTTCTATTTATTATTTTAAAAACTTGTTATTGTATAATCTTGACATTGCTAATATAGCAGTTTTCTCAAAGTGCAGCTGGAAGGATAATGTCTGGGATTGAATTCCTACCTACTTTGAAAAGTATTATTTTAAACTTTGGGGACTGTTCTGTGTGTAACTATATTGGTTGTTTTGGAGACTCCTTATGATGGAACAAGAACAACAGAGAAATTGCGTACAAAAAATCTCACAGATTTAGGATTATGTCAAATATTTGCTGTTTCTCAAGAATGAAGGTAACACAAATAAACCAAAATGATCTGTTAATACCTATTGTAAAAAGAGATGTTGTTTAATTATCTTGAGCAGACAATAAAGATGTTTTCTAATCTTCATGTTGTTGTTGTGGTAGTACCCAGTTAACACTATCTTCATATGACTTTGATTCTCCAATAGATTTGTGTCGCATCGATGAGAAGCTCTGCAACGATGAGAATGAATTTCTCAGCTACGAGGCGATCCGTAGTATTCACAAGCAGATGGATGATGACGCAAACGGCAATGTAGACGTGTCCGAGACAGACGGCGTAAGTATCAACCTCAGAATTCATCTTCAACAGGAGCTGATGCTCTGTTGAAGGGGGAACTCTGGTTTGTAAAGTCACAGAGGTGGTCTTCCTTCAGGTTAAAGAGGCGTACAGATATCATTACTTTAATCCTCTGTAAACTGATCATCGGATTGGCTGCTAACATGGTCAGTTAATCATACCCCTGTAATGTTCTTAACTTACACTGAGTAACAAGAGGATTTGTTCTGTTTCCACTCCAGTGCCCTTTTTACTGAAGTGTTTGTCAATAATTAACCTAATTCACTGGCGTACATGCTGCCACATTAGTACATACACATGGTAACACAGAAGGTTAGTATACCTTTCATCAGACTGTGTAGTTTGTAGGTAGAAATGCATGACAAATAGTGTTGGCAACTTTTCTCTTAAGTACAGTGAAGCATAATAAAAGCACAGTATAGAGAGTAGCAGGCGCTCACAGCTGGATAATGATCATCGGAAGTCAAGTCTGTTGCTTATCAGGCAACACTGCGCCGTAAAGACACTGCCTGTCATCCATTAAGCTTACATCCTGGGCTCTTGTCTAAACTACATGTTGCATGTGATTTTCAGGAGACCTCTTCTGGAGCCTCATTTAATTTTAGTTCAGTCTGTTGCTGTAGAGGCCACACCAATGGCCTCTCTGCTTTTTAAGAAGAGGCACTGAGCATAAAAACAGGCAAGAAATCAAGTACTACTCAGGACTCAACATTATAAATGGCCCGCTGGCCCGGAAGCACTATTTAGACACCCCGGGCCAGCATAACGTACTTTCCACTTGCCCGCTCGGTCACTGAAAATATTGCTTTAAAAAAGGAATTGTCCTGTGGTATTGGTATTTTGACAAGCAATTTAGTTAAATTGTTTCGTTTATTAACGCTACAACATAGCGTTTCGTGAGGTGGTTGTCGTCGTTGTTGGGTGAAAAGCAGACAGCTGTTTGCTGCGGAGTAGAGCGCAGCGAGAGCAGGCTCCCGTGCGCGCGAGCAGGCTCCCGTGCGCGGGAGCGCGCTCCTTCCCTACAGACTTTAGAGCCATCTAACCATTCGCCAACATTTTTGTTAATACCAGCTGTAACCGGACAAGCGCTGGGCAAAAAACAATCTTTAAACAAAAGAATGTCAGCGGAGGAGTTAAAGGAGAGTGACAGGGAGTATGAGAAGAAGAGGGACAGAAAGTTTCAATCACACTGGCTTGATGGATGGAGTTGGCTTCAATATGATGCCAATATAAACAAGGGCTTTTGTCGGCTCTGTACATCAATGCCGACCTATGCTGACAAGTAAGTGAAGAGTAGAAAAAGGTATTGTCTATAGGGAAATGTCCCAGCAGTTTAGGAGAATGAAGGCTCTATTCTATTACATAGCCATTACATGTCTAACTCCTAATGACAGGAAGGCAGAAAGCGCATTATACAAATAATAATACTCATAATAATGATAATAGCAGACCTTTTTTAACAAGGACCACTATATAATTATTTTAATAAACCAAATATGAACAATTGAGGAAAATGAGGAAGAACTGATGATTAAAATGTTGTAGTAATGTAGTTTGTGCATAAATTACTATTGCAACAAATGTGTTAATTTTCTTCATTATTAGTCTATTTTCTGGACGAATGCTTTTGGGCCAGTGGAATTTTATCCTTAATGTCTACCCCTGTCTGTACACTGAGCACGCACATCTGTAGTGGCTCAGAGCCAGGAAATAGAAAGCTTAAAACGATTAAGAGCACTTAAAGACAATAATCCGACTTCCTGTTATCATACAGTAAATAAATAGAGGATAGCTGAATTCTTCATGACACAGTTCAAAGTCTGCATCTGGCTTTAAAGAATAAGCTATAGGCCTTAGCCACAATGATGCACATTTTCTAAAGACAATACTTTGAGGAGCGTGATACTTCACCTGCAGTACAGACTATCTCTATGCACCGTAGTGAAATCCTCCCACACGGATATAGCAAGAAAGAAAGGCATCATGACTTATTGGTTTCCACCCATGTTGCATGAGTTGATTTTGTAGGAGTGCAAGATGTTATGTGTGTGACTGAGTAAGCCTACGATATAGTGGGCAACCACCTGTGTGGTTCCATATCTTGTAGTGGACCACTACCACTCGTGCCCTAAATGTGGGTTTTGGTGCCATGGTGTCAACATGCCATTTTAAAACAGAGATACAAAAAGAAATCCAGATACCTCTGTTGTTCAGGTTTAGGGGATTACAATTATTTTCATGTAGACTATCACCAGTTCTAAATGGCTCAAGATCAATACATAATAATTGTGTACTTTAAAACAAATATTATACATTTAGCCATAATGATTGCAGAATTGCTCAAACTTCAAAGACTCTATAGTTTCACGGTATTCTCTGTAACCATTACAAACATCCTTGTCATTCTGCAGTTCCTGAGAGAAGATCTTAACTACCATGACCCCAAGGCCAAGCACAACACCTTCCATGGTGACGACCAGTTCATCAGTGTGGAGGACTTGTGGAAGGCCTGGAAGGGCTCTGAAGGTATTGCTTTGATACATGTTCCTACTGAAACCAGCAGTGACTGCAAACAAAGGCCAATCTCTCAGTTTGTGTTGTGCTTGTTTGAGTTTAAAGACTGTAAACTTTATTTCTGTAAACTGTGTACCGCATTGACACGCCTTGCTAATACTTACTGTTTGATATTTGACTGTTTATTGAAACACTCCTTGTGACTTTGAGTGTCTGTTAGTAGCTTGTAAATTTGAGTTAGTTTTGTCTTCTGACTGAAAGGGTGGGTCTCGCATTCCCCTGCTTGACACTCACTTGCCCAACAGTCAATCAGATGTCATGTCAAGCAAAGTGCAGTCTAGCTATCAGCACCAGCAAGTGTGTCACTCTTATTGACTCTTGTCAGCACGAAAAATTCACATGTTCACTATCACCTCCTTCGGCCTATCTGTTTGGCTGGGCTATCGTGTAGTCATAGAGAGCACTTTTCATGTGCCGTATCTGGCACTTATGTCTATTCACACCCTTTGCTGTGGCTGCCTTTCCCCCCTTTTTTGCTCATAGCACTGACTTATCCTGCAATGCAGTTTTTTGACAAGGCTCTGGAGATTTGGAGCCAGGAAACTGGGTTTTTGTCCAAGAAAATAAGACTAACACAGACAGCCCACACTGTTGTCTCTGCTGGTTATCACTATGGGCAGGTCACTGTATTCTACGCTAATGGATACATCATAGATCATTCCGGATACAGCTGTCCATGTTTGTTTGATATGTCTCATGTGTCAAGTTGTATTTACAGTGCAGTTTGATAGTGTTATGGAAGTTTCATATGGTGGTTGTTTTGGCTCTGTTCACTGGGTTTAAAATCAAACAATATCCACCAGGTCAGTGCTGACTCTCTTGATATTCATTTCAGAGCAGCAGTGTAGGTAGAAAGGGGGCATTAAGGGACAGCCATTATTGGACAAGTTAGCACAACCTTTGCTACAGTCGGTATCTACTATGTGATGCACTGCTGGGCCTGTACTGCAGACATCTTTATTGCTGGGTCATTTTTTCGTAGCCTCTTTACCGTAAGCCTGTTTTTTAAATAAGCAAAACGCACGATCATTTGGAATGAGTTTTAAAGATGCTGTGTAGGGTCACTGTTCTCAAATGAGGTGCTAAAAAGTCTATGAGTACATTGTCCATTCAATAAGAAAACCCTCAAACATCATATGATACAAGTCAGCTTTTTATCACATAGCCAATGTTTTATTCATTTGAAAGAGAGCAACAATAAAGATCATATTAGTTGTACTTCCTAACTGTACCTGCACCTTAGAGCCTTATCAATACTGGACGTCTGCAGGAATTGGATGAATAAGTATCTGTGGGCACTATAACTAAATGTGTTTTTTATTTTTTCCCCACAGTATATAATTGGACATTGGAGGAGGTGGTGGAATGGCTCATCACTTATGTGGAACTGCCACAATATGTTGAGGCCTTTCGCAAGATGAATTTTAATGGAAGCGTCATGCCAAGGTAAAATATGTCAAGACTTTTCTAACTTCTCCAAAGTGAAATGTACCACAAGTAAGTTGTGGTTTATATAAAACTGTTAAACTCACAAATGTACAACAGTGATGCCAGTGTGGACATGACCCCAACACATAACATGGATTTGATGCATCTTCTTTAGTGCCAGCTATTGAATCCCATTTAAATGACTTTCTTTATAAGTTATTACGTTCTCTATTCTGATCAGTCAGTGTCAGTTTTAGAACATTAATTATATTTTCCGTAGCTAGTGTATCGAGTGACCATTTGTGATTTGAATCTGAATGATAGATAATAAAGATTTGTTAAGGGGTCACGTTACACATGGCTCAGAATGGATTACACCCTTTGCTCTTCCTTCCTTGTTCCTGCTTAATGACTTTGTGTGTCTGTTCTCTCTCAGGCTGGCTGTTAAGAACACCTCCCTGACGCTCGCTATTCTGAAGATCCTGGATCGCAGCCACGTGCAAAAGTTGCAGCTCAAATCTTTGGACACCGTGCTGTTTGGAGCACCCCTGAGTATGTGACGTTATTCCTTTTTGTTAATGTTGCAGCTCCTATTCATACATAATCATACACCCAATCATACAACATGAGTTGGTTGGTACTTCACACCCCTAAGCAGGGTTGAGAGGAAAGTTCAGTTCTTGTTACCTCTTCTATAGAAAAGCAGGAAAACTCAAAACATTGTCAGCAAAATTCTTTAAAACATAGTGGGAAGATTTAAAATTCAAAGCTTACCTGGATCAGTGTTGTGCTAGTTACTGAAAACCAGTAACTAGTTACCATTACTAGTTACTTCATTTCAAAAGTAACTCAGTTACTTTACTGATTACTTACACCAAAAAGTGTACAGTAACGCATTAGTTACTTAATAAAAAGGCTCCCATTAATGCCCTTATAGCCTTCATTTCAGTACTGTTATTGCATTGGAGAATAATACAATCTGTTGATCAAGAAATAGAAATAGTAGAAATAGCCTGCATGTGTTCTAAAACATACCGTGCAATGGCTTTATCAACTTTTCCCTGGCTAGCAGTCCCTCGGTTAAAGTCCAGCCGCTGTTGCTTAGGTGGAGGTGGAGTGGCGTCGGATGAGTCAGGGTCTGTGGTCTTAGCTACTAGCTTCGTCTCAGCATGTTGTTTCTGCAGATGTTTCAACAGATTTGAATTGCTGTTTTGGGCAGTAGATAGGATATTTGACCCGCCAAGATACAACTTACATTTAACTAAAACGTTATTTTCTTTGTGCTCGACAAAAGCGAAATAGTGAGAATATCTCCAGGCGGAGAAACTCGACTTGAGCTCCGCTGCCGCCATGATAGTCTTGTTAGTAAACACAAACACGCCCACAGCGCGTCTCCGCATGTGACAAAGGAATTATCTAAGTACATTTACTCAAGTACTGTACTTAAGTACAGTTCTCCTCTCTGTTCGCCTCGCTGTTGCGAGTTAGTAACATTATTAAAAAATAACGCGTCAGAGTACTAATTACTGCCAAAAATAATGGTCTCAGTAACGCGTTACTTTGTAATGCGTTAGTCCAAACACTGACCTGGATACACATTTTTTTTGTTGCATATTTTTGTTTTCAGTTATTTTTGTGTAGGTATTGATCCAGATGCAGATAAAAAAAAGGTATACAAATGTTGGGGATCCTGCATCCTGGACATTTATGTGCTTCTAGAATGCCTCATTATTTCTAAATAAGGCTTTCATACTATGTCAATATGTTGGAACCGGTTTCGTCACAGAAAACTGGTTATCAGAGAGTTAGAAATCATCTTCTACTTTCAAGTCAACACTTGTTCACATATGTCACTCCCTCATGGGAAAACTTGACTTGATTCTCTTGCATTGGAAGACTATACTGTGAGACATCACTAGGAAGATTTGAGTTTGTTTCAACAGCAAACCACCATTTCCTATATCCTGACAGTTTTTTACTGACTCATTTTTAATCAGCACCTTGTCCCTGTAATATGCGAGTCACTAAATCATCTACTCACTGATTTACTGACTTCAGTCGGCCCAACTTTGATATGTTGGGGTAGTCCTGTCACCCCCTGTATCGGTTTCAGGGAGTGAGGAAGTGAGACGTAGTTAGACCCCACTTGATACGCTTTTCACTGCGTAGTAAGATTAAAATGCTCTCATCCTCCCCTCTCTTTCTCCAGTTATACTGCTCCATATATATGTAACTACTATTTGTTTTCTTCTCTTAAGGGTTTCATTGCCTCACAATGGATAGGGTGTGTCTCTTTTTTCATTCCTCTTGGCAGCACATTATATTATTTTTACGAAATCTGTGTTAACATATTGTTACCAGAATGTCTGACCAACTCCTTTTTGAATTCTCGAAAAACAGGGTTGGTTCCTTCAAGCTTAGTTACAGCCTGGCAGCTGAAACATTTGCAATACTAAGCTGAAAAAAATATGGATTTTTCGAGTTTACACACATATTTATGTTGTGGAGGGACTCTCTGCTGAAGAGAATTGATTCTGAGGGGCAGATATGTGTGATCATCATAGAAAATGTAATGAACCTTCAAAGAAAGGAGTCTTCTTCATTAGAAAGAGATTGCACAGGGCGACAGTGTGTAGTCGTCTGTGTCTGGCATGTGTCATTGTGAATGTGTTTTGTTAGAATCACGCCCGAAGGAAGACATTTGTGAGCACTGTCTGGCTTTGACAGCCTCTCAAAGCCAGGGGGTCCCACTAGTAGTCAGTGTGACACACTGTGTAGAGCAGCAGCATTTTAAGACACATCTCACAATGGTTGATCTTAATCAAGTGGACTGTTGTGTACAAAATAATCAACCAAAGGACATTTCTAGTTTTGTTGTTAATTAAATGTCACTTAATGCTCTCTGGGTGGTAATTCTGTAAGGCAGTCAATGTAGTATTTGCTAGAACTTGAGTGATGACAGGAAGCACACTGTTTCCTGCTGAGGTCTGATAGTAGCAGCACATAGAGAACAGACTAGCATTTGGACATTGTTTTATATTATCTCAAGAGATAATGCACAGTATTTCCTTTTTAAGCATCTGTTCCCAGTAGGGATGGGAATTTGAAAGCAAATGTATATTCGAATATTCGACCCCCCAAAAAACGGTTAACCGGTTAACCGAAATGTACATATCCTATAAAAGAAAAAATTTTTTTTTTTTTTTTTTTAATGAAATAAATACATACATGTTCAAAGTGTAGAAACCAAGTCGAATTTGTCAAATGTATTGAACTGGTGATCACAGTTTGACAGCTATAGGCCTACAGCTTTCATGTGCGGAGGCGATTCACAATCAGCCCAGCTGTAGAGAAGACCCTCATAGCTGGAACGGAGGTTGCGGGTATAGCAAGGTATAGCATGTATATATAAGTTTAATTTGGCATAGTTTGACCTCTACACCGCACTCACTAACCTGGTCGAAATATTTCCACACATTATTCCTTTTTGACGCCATGTCTGTTGTGTAGGACTCTTAAGAGTGTAAATAATGACCAGACTATGACTGGTAAAATATGTTGAATACCGGCAAAACTAAATCTCTCCTGTCAAAATGTCTATGTACTTTGCCGCCACACACGGTTGCCAAGCAGCGCTTATTGTTGTTTAGGCTGGCCACTCAGGTGTCGCGAGTGTTGGGATCACGCTCATGAACTGTT